>NC_136753.1:30008938-30031438 GCF_936440315.1 Barbus barbus | reverse complement strand
GATTTTCACAAACAAACAAGTTGTTGGCAAGTCGAACAGTAATGAAGCCAGCAGTAAAGCACCTTATTAACACATATCTATAACGATCTATAAAATGTAATTTGACTGATCTTAGTTTCCTGTTACTATTAGATATTCTGCTTTATGAAGTACAAGTGCTATATTTACTATCTGTATTCTTTACCAAGGTAATATTTAATTTCTCAGAGACGCTCTTTTATGGCTTAATTGAGTTCTCAGTTATATTTTATTTAAGTATCAGCTTTGTCTCATGTGTTTTTCCTAAAAAACGACAGTAGTCATCATCCAGTAAGAGTATAGAGCTATAGAAGAAATGTGAAGCAGCTCAAATCGCTTGAAGACTTTCGATTGCAGACTTCTTGGTTGATCTAAACTCAGTTTGAGACATTATTGAGATCACTTCAGAAAATCCAGAAGAGACATTTGAGATTACTGGGTTGTTTTCATCAGGAGAATCATCTGAGGAGCAAGAGAGTTCAGTGAAAGTCTCATTTGTGACTCATCAAAGTGGTTTCGTTGTCTAGAAGAAATGATGGATTTTCATCTGAGCACATGTGTCAAATCTGTGCAATTTCTTACTTTTGAGTGCCTTGGTGTTGATCATTTTGATTGAACAAATTAATCATTCGTTGTAGGTCTGCAGAATTTGGAGGAAAAGACTAATTGCTTTTTTTGGATTTACGATTTAAAATGTGCTTTTAAAAAATTCTAGGTTTTATTTTGCGTGTTGGCTGTGCAATTTGGGCAAAAACTTTGTAATTTTATATATATATATTCACACATATATATATATATATATATATATATATATATCACTAAATATATAATAAATTTATATAAGTGAATACAGCTATTTATAATTAAATTATAATAAATATATATATTATTATAAGTATATTTTTTATTATTATTGTTGTTGTTGTTGATATTATTCTTATTATTATTACTCAGTAAAAAAATAGAAAAATTTAAAATACAAAAAATAGAAAATATTAATATTGCAAAATTTCACTGTACATTTTTTTTTAAAGAAAAAAAATTATTATTTTTTTACATTAAATTGTCTATTCGTGATAATCGCAGTAAGCCGTAATGTGATTTCAATTAATCGTGCAGCTCTAATCCTTTGATATATTTCATAAATTTGTGATTGTTGTGTCCTGTATGTTCAACATGAGCATTAATGGCTGTATTTGATTGCTGTGGCTGGATTAGGGTTAGTTACAGTTATTTATTGCTGTTTGAGCATCTTCGGTTGGGATTCCTCCAGATAGTGAAGTTGTGTTTGCTAAACCTCTGAGGTGTGTGTGGTTTACCTCACTGTACACATACACACACACACACACAGAGAGAGAGAGAGACCTCAGGCTCAGCTTCATCCTTAAAGCCGCACAAACACTAGTGAAGGAGCTGCTTGTCTTTGGCCTTTTGTTGCAGGAGTTAGAAGAGGGTTGGAGAAGGACTTTCCTCTGGTCCTGATGGATGCGTGATTCACGGCCTGCTCTGTGTGTAAACAGAAAGCAAGAGAGCAAACATGTTTAGCAATGAGTGGAGTCACTGGAGGACAGACGTGTGTCCGGCGGAAAACTTCATGAGTCTGTACACAACACACACAACCAGCCTCTGTGTGTGTGTGTGTGTGTGTGTGTGTGTGGGACGACAGGTTTAGACAAGCCTCCCGTCAGCCTGTTAAAATGCTAATGTCCCATTTGGCTTTAGGGTTCAGACTTTCCTGATTCGGATCTTCTGCTGCCGCTGTCTGAGCTGGAAATGTGTTTAGTCAGCTAATGTTAAATGTGTTTGTGGTAGCAGTTTAATTAGCCCGTTTTATTCAGATTAATATGACTTGATCATCCTGAATCAAATTGATTTGACTGAATCAAATGTAATCAAATTAATATTATTAAATCAAACAGAATCAAATTGCTTTGACTGAATCAACTTGAATCAAATTAAGTATGATCGATTCAGCCTGAATCACATTGATATAACTGAATCAACTTAAGTCAAATGTAATCTGATTAATTCATGCTGAATCAGATTGATATACCTTAGTCAATTTGAATCAAGTTTAATATGAGTCAGTATGAATCAAGTTCAATTCAGACTGAATCAAACTGATATTACTGAATTAACATGTTTATTATGACTGATTCAGTTTGAGTCAAATTTAAATGACTATCAGTTTGAATTTAACTTAGTATGATTGATCAATTCAACTTCAAATCAAATTTATTATGATTAATTCAACTTTTATCAGATCCATATGATTAAATCATGATCATGATTAGTTCAACCTGCGTCACATTTAAATGATAAATCAGTTTGAATCCAATTTAGTATAATCAACTTAAATCTAACTGATATGACTGAATCAACTTGAATCAAATCTATATGATTGAATCAAACTGAATATGATTGATTCAGCAAGAATCAAACTGACACTGAATCAAATTGAATCTAATATCACTGAATTAATCTCACGGCACCTAAACTAACCTTTACTGTCAGATCAAGTAGAAATAAACTTTTTAAATGATTATTTCAGGTTGAACACAAGTTCAATGGGGGAAGTTGTGGCCTAATGGTTAGAGAGTCGGACTCGTAATCCAAAGGTTGTGGGTTCGAGTCTCGGGCCGGCAGGGATTGTAGGTGGGGGGAGTGAATGTCCAGCGCTCTCTCCACCCTCAATACCACGACTGAGGTGCCCTTGAGCAAGGCACTGAACCCCGAACTGCTCCCCGGGCGCCGCAGCATAAATGCTGCCCACTGCTCCGGGTGTGTGTTCACGGTGTGTGTGTGTGTTCACTGCTGTGTGTGTGCACGTTGGATGGGTTAAATGCAGAGCACGAATTCTGAGTATGGGTCACCATACTTGGCAGTATGTCACTTCACTCACTTAAGTTGAACTCTTGGCAGTATGTGTGTCATAATGTTGATGACTACAGAAAATCATTTTCACCTTCTTGTTTTTTTACAAACACAGTCTCTCACAGCTGTCTGCTAATGCTGAGTTTTGGGTTTTGAGTCCAGCTGCTTCTCGCACATGTGTTGAGCTGGTTCTGGGTGTGCCAGGTTCAGAAGACCGGTTTAATACAGATCAAACCGCCACGTCTGGCCTCAGATCCGCCGCAGCAGACACACAAGCCGCTGAGCGGTGTTTTCCAGCTCTTAATGGAGTGGAACACATCATAGACCTCATCCTTTCCTTGACAACTCTTTCAGAAATTAACCCTGTAAAACCTGACATATGAAATAATAGAAAAAATACAAAATATTTTATAAAACCTTGCATATGATTTTTGTAGGGCTGTCAGTTTAACTTAGTTATGAAAAAATTATGCAATTAAAACATTTTAACGCAGTTAACACACAGGCCCCGCCCCCAGACCTGTACGTCATCTTACATTTCATACAGTTGATAAATATTATAACTCCATCAATGCAAGTTATGTCCTAATTCAAGTTACTGGGGGCAAAAATGCTCCTGTATGAGTTTTATATCACATAAGCGATATCACACGAGTGCTGTTTGTCCCGAATGCAATTGTGATTTTATACAACAAATAGAAGTTAATATTGTGATATATTTTAAACACAATATTGTGTGTTTTTGCTCAGTTTTGCCAACACAAATATTACCTATAAAGCCACAGCAGAACTGTTGTGTGTCTGTGAGCAGCACAGAGGAGTTTAGTTTCTCAATGAATCTGCGTTTTGAACGAATCAATGATTCAAAGACTTATTCATAAAGAGCCGTTTACGAATGAATCAGCCGTTTGAATGAATCAAATGAATGAATGACTCATAAAGACATTTACTGCCACCTGCTGGCAGATTTAGTTTCTTCTTTAGAGTGTCATTTCATTTATTTAAAAATAACTAAATAACTAAATAAATAAAGGGATAGTTCACCAAAACTTGACTTGCATTATTTTGCACAACTAAAGAAGGTTCTGTATTTTGAAGACCAGTGTATTTTGGTTACCAGAGACTTTCATTTCATGAACAAAAAATACTGTGATGTTTCTCAAATCATCTTGTTGTAGCCTAAACGTTTATGTGTAATAAATGTTACGTTGAATCAAATCAAATATTTCTTTCTAAAGCTACTATTTGTAATACGATTGGATACTTTCTCATTTAACTCAAAAATAGCTTTAAATAATCTTTTGTTGGTATTTTCACAGCCAAATTATTTTGCCACTCCATGTAATTAATTAGATTCAAATTTTGAATCGACTGACAGCCCTAGTTTTTTTGTTGAGTATCATATTTGATGCATCAGGCGTTTATGGCTCATATAGTCTGATACAGAGAAAAAACAGCTCAATTTTATTCAGAGACTCAAACTGAGCAAAAATATGGAAATTTGGAGCAGATTCTGATATTCATATGATGAAATTCTGCTGCTTGTAATGTAAATCAATGAGATCTTTATAACCGAACAGCAGATAATGACATAAAATGATCTAAATATCACTCAAATTCTCCAATATGTTTTAGTAGGAGATTGCAATTTTAGTAGATAGAATGCAATGCAATGCTGATTGAGAGATAATAAACGCTCCTCAGAAGATGTGAGATGAAGATCATTCCTCCGCTGAGGAACAGAGAAAGTAAAGCTTCTGGAAACAAACGCTCCTCAAAAGATCCTGATGATCAGATTTGAGACGCACTGATTTTTCTAGAAAATGATTGATGGAGAATCAAGTAAAACTGAGCTGCTTCAGTCCAGTAAGAGTTCATCTGGAGATATGACTGCAGTTATTCTGACGCTTACTTGATCAAAATCAGTCCAGATTTGACACGAGAAGCAGCAGCTGAAGCTGGACACTTGTACAATTACACTAGAAGAGCTTTTACTGGATAAAACACTCAATCAGACGACAGAAGACATGAGGAGATTGAGTGAAACAGGTTTAACAGTGAAGTTTGATCATTTTGATTATTAGTAATTCATAAATCAAATACAATCCATTAGGTTTAGTCCTAAGAGGGAATCAATCCTCACACACTTTCACTGTCACTCTAAACCCGTCATTAACAAGCCTTCTGTTGTACATTCACATGCTATTTACTCATTTAGCACTGACCACGCGCACACACACACACGCACACACACACACACACACACACACACACACACACTCCTAGCGTGAGGCAGGAGGAAGCTGTTCCAGCGTTTGTGTTGCGTCTGCTTTGTTGCCCAGTACACAAACCTGAGCTGGAGAGAGAGACAGACAGACGGGGAGGGACTGTTCTTTGAAATGACGTGTGAAGCAGGGACACTGGTATTAAGTGCTGGGCTCCGGTGGGGGGTCTATTGTTGGCGCTCGAGGGTCCCGGTGAGCCTCATGATCTGCTGCATTCATGTGAATGTGTTCAAGCTCAGGCCTGCAGTCCAGGTCAAAGAGCTACTAATGAGCCGCCGATCCGAACCGCCCACCGCCACATGCGCCCATTTACCCAGCATGCACCTGGAATAAATAACCTGTAGAATTTACTTTAAAAAATCTTGTTATTTAAACACATTTTAAATGTGTTACTGCTCTGTACAATTTACTTATTATTGAACTTCACATTCATAAAGAAATATTACATAATTGAATTTAATTTCACTTATAGAATTAAGTCAAATCTGCTTACCAAAGTTAAGGAAATTTAACAGAAAATAATTAACTTTAGCTTGGCCAGTCATTTGAGCTTACTTGGCAATACTCTGTTTTTACTTAATATGGCTCCTAATTAAACCAGGCTTTTAAAGTGTATATTACTTAGAAACTTTAAGTAAATAATAGACATCATGTAGACATCTACTTGCATAATTAGTGACTTGGCACTCATCCGAACACAGAGACTTCAATATTTGGTACACAACACTCATTCTGTGGTTCATTTTTGAGTATGAATGTGTCATTTTGAGTAGAAAATGAATTCCAGATGTAACAAAATCACAAGTTACTAAACTTAACAATAAAAGCAATGAGAAAACAGGGTAAATGCAACTGGAAAACAGGAAAAAAATCAACCTTATTAATTATTCATACCCCAGTGCATGATGGGAACACCAGTATCAGAAAAGCTGAGTAGGTTTTACTTAATATTATAATGTTATATTTACACTTTAACTTTTACAAGCTTAAATTGAGTACCAATATAGAATTTACTTAGTTTTTTTTTTTTTTTAATGATTGCCTGAGGTAACTTTTTCATGACTTTTGTTTTTCTGTAGTATTTACCACGCCACAGAATCCTTTTTATCAGTGTACACCTACTGCGCTTCATGCTGTGGAGGCTGTTATTCAATGCATTAAAATAGGAACTTTTTTGATGCACAAATATAATGATCTCCTTCTGAAGCATCTTCTTTTGAAATATAAAAGCATTTATACTGTGTGAGAAAAACATTATGTGTAATATTATATACAGCTGTGCAAAAAATTAAGAGACCTCTTGAAAATTCACTGTAAATGTACTATATTTACTTGGTATGGGTTTGAGCAAAATGTTCATATTTATTTTTTATTCTATAAAGGTCTGATAACATTTCTTTCAAATTTCAAATAACAAAATATTTAAATAATTTTAAAAAAATCATTTAGAGCATTTTTTTTCACAGAAAATGACAATTGGTCAAAATAACCAATGTTTTTCCATATCTGTATATATAACATAATATTTTTTTTTAAATAATTAATTAATTAGTTGTCATTGTGCCAAAGCAAAAATAAATAATATATAAAATAATATCTAAAACACATTATTTATTCCAAATTGTTATTATTGCAAATGTTCAATTCAGTTCAGTTTGTCAATTTGCCCTTTTCAAAATAAATTCTGGTCCGAAATATTTTATTTCATTTCTAATATTTTTTCCTCTGTAATTTTCTGCAGATTTTCCCAGTTTTAAAAAACCTTGCTTTGAAACTGCTTTCTGAATTGACTCAAATTGTTTTATGGTTATAGACATGGTTGACCATTCTAGTTGTGTTTTTCACTGGCTAATGGATGATATATAAATATATATTATATATACAATTCCATAATAGCAATGACTGCAAAAGAGGCATACACAAAATTACTGAAAATAAAATAACACTGTTTTTGCATTATAATTACTCAGAATTCACTAGAAATAATTAGAAAACAATCATTGGCTGAAACTGTTCATCCCAAATGTATAATGACCTAAACAAAATTGTTGAAACTATGTTTAGTTTAAATAATATTTGCACAAGATCCACCCAAAAAATACAGAAAATGAATGTGCATTATTGTTGTAATAATAGATTTGGTGCAAATGCACTGAACACAGATGTGAGTGGATCAGTCGGTCTTATTGATTTGGTCGTCTCATTAGTGATAAGACTCTGGTCGGTGGTGTTGATGGTGACCTAACCTGTGCGGCGTTAGTGATATCAGGACATTGGCACTGAAGCGTGTGTGTGTTTGAGCGAGCGATTGTATGAGTGTACACGAGCATATTTGCACAGCGTTATCCTGCTTGTGCGAGGCCAACAGAAGTGAGGCGATTGCCAACAGTGGAAGTCCATAAAAACATGCTGCTGACAAAGCGTGAGCAAACACTGTGATTTACTCAGGATTTCCCAACAAACACTTCAGGAGAGGATCCAGAGTGAATGAGAGGGACTGAAGAACCCTTGGCGCTCCTCAGCGCTGACCCCGGGTCAGACGCACCGTTTACAGCTGGACGCCGCTGGGCTGTTGTGACTGATTCTAGAACAGTTTTGTCATGGGCATCATAAAATAAAACCTAGATGGCAGTTGAAAGTTATTATTCATCATGTATGATATAATAATGGAATTTTTCTTTTTTTTCACATTTGTGTGTGTTCATTTGTAGCGACAGACTGAAATATAATGGCCTAGACTCTATTTGGTTTGTGAACCTTTTTTAAAATATTTTTATTTTGAGTAAATATTGTGTAAAATTACTGTCACAAATATGTGCACAACTCATTTGCAAAAAGCAATCATATATGCATGAACTGAAAAAAAGTATCACTCGAATGCAATATTGCTTTGGATATTTATTTTTATTATATATATTCCATATAAAACAATGTTTAGACCTTCTATACAAATTCATTTGTTTCATTAATTAAATAATTAATTAATAATTCAATTTAAATAATTTGTTGTCATTGTACAGTATCACAGCCAAATTAAATTTAAATAATATCTGAAAAATAATTATTAATAATGCATTTCTTCAGTGCGGTTCGTTTGTATAGAAATAAATTCTGGTCCAAAGCAACCTATTATTTCTCTCTGAAATTTTCTGTTGAATATTATGTAAAATTACTGACCATAAATATGTGCATTGCTTATTTGCATAGAGCCGTCAACTATTCATGAACTGAAAAAATGCATGAATGCAATATCTGCCAAATGCATAAATGCGTAAAAGAAAATTATAGCATTTATTATGAAGCATGCTACTTCAGTAATTATAGATCGCTGAGCCAATGCAAAGAATTAATCAAAAACGATTCAGTTTTGACTGACACAGAGAGAGCGTTTCTATCAGGTTTGTTATCAGCTTGTTTCCAGCTGGATATCTGCACTGATTGAGACTGTATGGAGAAACATCACAATAGAGCAGAAATCTAAAGCTCCGGAGCAAACAGAAGCAGATTATAGGAGCATCTCCTCTTTCTTCTCCACTTGGCCATTAGTAACAGCTTAAACCTTACAAATGCTGCTCAAACTCTGAAAAACTGGCACATTACTAACTCTTCCAGTTTATCCGATTTTTTAAATCAAATTTAACATGATTGATTCAGCCTGAATCAAACTGAGGTGACCAAATCAATTCCAATTTAGTGTAATCAATTTAACCTGAATTTATTGAATTGAATAAGTTAATTGAATCAGTTTAAATCAAATTAAATATTATCAAAATAAATGTATTATGACTGAATCTGCATTACAATAAAACGACTGAATAAATTTGAATAAAGTATAGTATGATTGATTCAGCCGGAATCAAACTGACATGACTGAATCAAATCTAATATAATTGAGTCAAATCGCATGACAAAATCAAATTAACTTGACTGAATCAACTTTAATCTGATCAGTTCAGCCGGAATCAAATGTATATGACCGAATCCGTTTGATTCAAATGTGGTATTTACACTGATTGAGCAGACTCTGCTGGATGTTGATTGGTGTTTGTGACGGGTAAAGCAGACAGACGTACAGTGTGAAGGTGAGACAGGAGGGTTAGGGGTGAGACGGATGATTAGAATTCATCCCACGCTGCAACAAAAGGAGGAATGAAAGAGAGAGAATGCAGTGAAGGGATTGAACGGCTCCCTCTAAATCACGGCCTTTGACTCACGGCACAATCGCAGGAGAGAGGAGGGGCGAGCGCCACACGCAACACACAGAGAGAGAGAGAGAGAGAGCGTTTATTATTCCGCAGGCTCTCCTCTCCGAGCAGCTCGGCCAGTTTGAACAGGAGGTCAACAATTGATTCAATTACAAGACAAACTTCCCAAGAGCCCTACAGCCGGCGACTCGAGAGCTCTCGCTCGCTCGCTTTTCTCTCCTGCTCTTATCTGTAAATGCTGGCGCTCCTCAGGTAGGAGAGAGTTTAACCTCCTCCGGCTCTTTGTGCGCTAATGAATGAGGAAATAGCGGATGACCCTTTGGGATCGGGTGGCAGGAACCTGTTTTTTGGGGTGACCCTCTTTAAATCCTGAGAGAGAGATACGTGGGAACGGTACTGATGAGCTCAGTGCTGCAAATCTTCATCAGACACGTGCAGAAGATTTTACAACTGGTTGCTAGGGTGTTCTGAGTGGTTGCTATGGAATTGGGCAGTAAATTTGCATTTGTAGTGACTCAAAACTAATAAATAAAGAATTTAAGAAGGCCTCGTCCAAATTGCACGCATCTTTGTGAACTTTTACACCACAACAGCATTCTTCAATGATGCATCTTATTTTATATAAAGTATAGTTTATTAATATTTTGAATTGTTTTGATTTTTAGATTTTCTGGTTTTATTTTTCATTTTAAAGTTTTAGTACTTTTTAATCATTTTGTTGGGTGCGTAATATGTCTGTGTATTATCATAAATTTGATTTCAGTTGTACTTTTAGTTATTTAATTTCATCAAGATTAACTAAATTAAAAATAAATGTTGCCTTGGTAACTAGCTGCAATCATTTTTTTAAATATTTGTTTTGTTTTTTCATATAACTATAATAACCCTGACGAACTATTTTCAGAGCATAATGAAAGTTTTTGCGAATAGTTTTGGTGCAAAATATTTATATATATATTTTTTTTTTCTTAATTTTTATGAGTTTCACGGAAATAAATTATAGAATAATAATGAAAATTAACTCAATGAAAAGGAAACCTACGTGAATAAATAAATAAATGAATAATATAAACATTGTATTATTGTATTATAAAGCTGGCCTAACAGCACAATGTTGGAAATATGAATTGCAGTTTCGCAAATATTTTATTTTGTGTTGTTTAGTTGCCTCAGACTGAACAGGTCTGAACACTATTTATTGTGATTTGAAGATGAAATGCTTGTGTATTTACTGTAATAGTCATTTCTCTTCAGATACATTTAACTAAAACTATTTCTTGTCCTTCATCTGCGTCAGGTGGATGTGTGTGAGCATTTCATGTGGAGTGATTGTTTTCTGTGGAATCAGATATAAATCAGAGACACATGAGGATGATGAAGATCTGCTGATGTTCCTCTCGTCATTCTGATCATGATTGAACACTGAGCAAGACTCAGAGCAGCACTAGAGGATCTGCTCTCTTTGTATGTATATAGTATATATATGCGTGCGTGTGTGTGTGTGTGCATGTTTTTGTGCCAAACGAGGACATAAATTTGTATAATGACATGGTAGTTGACACAGGTATTACAAGGAGAGGTGCTTTATGAGGACATTTTCAGTGTCCCCATAGTTTAAAAGGCTTGTAAATCATACAGAATGAGTTTTTTTTTTTAAGTAAAAATGCACAGTCTCCTGTGAGGGCTAAGTTTAGGTGTAGGGTTGGTGTAGCGATAGAACATATGGTCTGTACCGTATAAAAACCATTACGTGTGTGTGTGTGTGTGTGTGTGTGTGTGTGTGTGTGTGTGGTGGTTGAGTGGAGCTGGAGGGCGTCTCAATGCCACACACAGTCAGGCTCACACACTCACGCTGCTGCCAACTTCCTGCTCCCACATTTTTTCCATCTCATGTTCAGCTCTGAGCCTCCTTTTTTTCTTTAGATCACTTGAAGTTTTCTTTTCTTTGGATTCTCTCTCTCTTTTTCTGTCTGTCTGAGAATGTTCTGACTCAGAAGCTTCACCAGTCTGGACTGCGTTTCCCAAACACATCACAAGCTTTAGTTGATCGTAGCTCCATTAGTGGCAATGAGTGTATGATCAGCTTAGGCTTACGATGCTTTTGGGAAACAGCCCTGGAGAAATCAAGCTTTACCTTGACAAAAAACATTATTAATGATTAATACTTTCTTTCTCTCTCTCTCTCTCTCTCTCTCTCTCTATATATATATATGTATATGGTTACAAATATTTGTTATTTTAGTATGATTTATTTACTATATAGTTTTTATTAATATTTTGAAATAGCTTTTACTTTTTGTATTTTCAGTTTTCATTTTAATCTTGTGCTTTTGTGTTATTAAATTTTTTCCTCAATAAATCATATTTATTTTATATATTTATTTATATAAATATTATATTGATAAAAATTATTATATAATAATTATATATAATTATATAAAATTATAAATAGTGTAAATTTATTTAATGTTTTTAAGTAGGTTTAGTTTAGTTTGGTTTTATTTCAGTTAGTAAAACTTATATCAGTGGTTATTATAATATTTATGTTTATATTTTATTTCAGTTTAATTTAAATTTCAAAAATGTTTCTTATAAGTTTTAGTTTTAGTTAATGACAGCACTTTATATATTATTTATATTTATTTATGGATAATATTTATATTATTATTTATTATGTTTTATTTCTTTATAAATCATATTTCTTTATAAATGCATATTTTAATATTATTTACAAATAATATGTATTATTAATTTTTTTTTTATGAATTTATCTCTCTACCCCAAAAGAGCATAATAGTGGACTGTTATTGTCGGCACCAATAAACCTGTGACTGGTGTTTGTTTTCCTCGAGCCGAGGCTCTTCTGAAGTCTTTATGTAGATGTGAGGCTGTTATCTGCTATTGGGTGTTGAGAGCTGTTTGGCAGCCTGTGTGTGTGTGTGTGTGTGTGTGTGTGTGTGTGTGTAATATGATCGGTGAATCGTTGAGGAACAGGCCACACACACGCAGGAATATGGTAGTAGAACAGCTAACACTCATTTAGTTCTCATCTCTCTGTCTCTCAGTGAGTTGATGTGCTCATTTGTTAGTGTTTAGTTATGTAAATGGCCCTCGATGACGGAGCTGTTGTGTGAGTGGCTCGGTTTAGAGCTCCCGGGATCCGTATAGTGAGGAAACAAAAGCTTTTTCTCCGCCTGAAAGAAGGAGCTGAAGTGTGGCGAACAAATGAATGTTCCTGTTGATGAGAGATCGCTCGGTCCGTCATAGTTTACACGTTCCTATGCAAATATTTCAGAAAATTTGTCGTCAGACTCTGTGTGGATAGTTTCTGGAATGATTTCATGTGGTTTAATCACATCAGGTTTTGTAAGAACAGGTCTGAATGCTGTTACTGTAATCTTATAGTCTACAGTAGCACACTGACAGTAGTGAAATATTCATTTTCATTTAGTGTCTGAAATCTGACTAATGCAATTGCACTTCAACTACAAATATTTTATGAAAATGTTAAAAAAAACTAAACATTAAAATGGGTTATATTTTTTATCACAAAAAAAAAAAAATATATATATATATATATATTTAAAATATATTATTTAATTTAATTCACTGTTTGTTTGTTTAAAATTACTGATGTCCATTTATAATCTGCAATAACACACTGACAGTAGTGAAATATTAATTTTAATTTTAATTTAGTGTCTGAAATCCAATGCAACTGCACTTCAACTACAAATGTTTTATGAAGATGGAAAAAAAATTAAACATTAAAATGGGTGTGTGTGTATATAGATGTTTATTTATTTAGTTTTTTTAAGTTTATGTCAAGTGTTTGGTAAGTGTAATTAGTTACATTCAGGACTATTTAATTGATGTAAACATGGTAAAATATGTGTGTGTGTGTGTGTGTGTGTGTGTGTGTGTGTGTGTGTGTGTGTGTGTATATAATGAATGACAAAACTGTAATAATATAAACATTTGTCATGTATTACATGCTTGTAATACATGACAAATGTTTATATTATTACAGTTTTGTCACCATTGCTGAAGTGATAGAACTGTGAAGTTTACAAAAACCAAACAGGGTGTGTATGTGAAATGATTTTCAGAAATGTAAGGAATTAACATCTCAGAGATCTGTGAGTCATATAATCAGTGTTTGTTACGGTGAGAGATGTTCGGCTTGGGTCCAGTCACACTGAACACTGAACAGACTCTCTCTCACACACACACACACACACACACACACACACGTCCTTACAGATGATTTACACATGCGTATAAACACTCAGTATGACTTTATCGCAGAGCAATGAATGAGTTCTGACCCAACAGGACCACACAACGAGCCCGTCCGCACGCGCAGATACTGCCGGATCTTCATCAGTCGCACCACTTTCCTTCAGCACTTTTTAATCATTTCATCAACTGCTGTCGTCTTATTCAGTGCCTTTATCAAACCGGACTAACTTCTGCTACTAAAATGTTTTTGTGCTTCTTTCTTTACTATAAATGACACTTGGTATTTTGTATCTAATGAGTGAAATTCTCACACTCTGTGTATGTATATTTTTGTAATCTTGTATAATAATCAGTATTGTGGGTCTGTGTAAACAGCTCATGTGTGTTTGTGTTGTTGTAGTTGTGTAGAGTCAGTAGTCGTGTATATATGATGATCGGCTGGTCTCCTGTGGAGTTTCTTCAGTCATGAAGTTCTGAAGGATTCCTGGTGTTCATGTTTCCAGTAACTGCTGTGATTGCTGCGTGTTTGTTTACAGTAAGAGTTCGCAGCCGTTTAAAAACTAGATTGACATTTCCTCAAGATGAAAGTAATGCTTGCATGGAAATCTCGTTGCCATGATGTGTTGTGGGTGGTTGCCAAGGTGTTGCTATACAACTGTGAGTGGTTGCTATGTAGCTGTGAGTAGTTGCCAGGTTGTTTGTATGCAGCAGTATTTGGTGTTGCTATGATGCTATAAGTGGTTGCCAAGGTGTTGCTATGTAGCTGTGGGTGGTTGCTAAGGATGGTGCTTGTTTACAGTATAGGGTCCCCATCACTAAACTGGGGCATTAGGACCCGCACAGACCACAGGATGAGCACCCCCTACTGGTTTCACTAGCACCTCTTCCAGCAGCAACCTGTTTTTTCCAGGAGGTCTCCCATCCAGGTACTGACCAGCTCAACCCTGCTTAGCTTCAGTGGGCAACCAGTCTTGGGCTGCATGGTGATATGGCTGCCGGTCATATGCAGCTGCGGGTGGTTGACTTGCCAGGGTGTTGCTATGCAGCTATGAGTGGTTGCCAGGGTGTTGCTATGCAGCTATGGGTAGTTGCCATGGTGTTGCTATGCAGCTTTGAGCGGTTACCAGGGTGTTGCTATGCAGCTATGGGTAATTGCCATGGTGTTGCTGCTATTCAGCTATGAGTGGTTGCCAGGATGTTGCTATTTAGATTTCGGACATACATGGAAAACAAAACAAAAATACCAATTAGTCGTTTTTGCAGCTAAGGTGTTCTGGGTGGTTGTCAGGGTGTTATGGGTGGGCTAGTACTAGTCATGACTGACTTTACCGGCACTGGAAAACTTAGACACACACACACCAGTAGGGCCGCTCACGGTGATTATGGATATTTTGTCTATTTTACACATAATTTTTGTGGTCACAGGAACTCTGCTGCTATTATGAGGCTTTAGACATGCTATTCTGGGCCAGATTTGTCATAGAGGAAGAGAGAGAGAGAGAGAGAGAGAGAGAGAGTGTGTGTGTGTGTGTGTGTGTGTGAAGGTAAGTAAGCACAAGTGTGTTCAGCAGCTGTGAGTCTGTTGGTGAAGCCGCTTTACTTCTTCAGCCAGAAGAAAAGACGAGCTGATTTTGGGTACAGTCATGTGTAAATGAGGAGAAGGAGAGCAGACGGAGGTGTGAGGTTTGGGGAAACCACAGGTATGAACATCACAGGAGACAGATTGAAAAAGAAGACGCCCTTTTCACTGAAGTTTCCTTTAAACAGTTTACGGTTGCCATGACGATTTAATTCCAAAAGAATCTTTCTTGCAACATTCGCTACAACAATCTGGCATTCATGCACTTAAATAATGCTTTTGTGAGAAATTAACTCACTCACGCCACATATTTCAACTTTCTGTCTATCTCAGGTCAAATCAACTCACTTTTATTATTTATATAGCGATTTATACCATACAGATTATTTCAAAGCAGCTTCACAAAAATAAACAGGAAAATAAGTGTTATAAAATTCATCAGTTATGAAATGACTTCAGCTGTAAAGCAGCTCTACAGAAGAAAATTCAGCTCAATGTTGATTTAATTCAGTTCAATATAAATGTCAGTGTTCCAAAACTAAAAGGCATGTGTTATTATAGGATTGTTGAGATACAATTATAGTTTTTATTAATATTTTGGATCTGTTTTCATATATTGCGTTTTCATTTTAATTTGAGTTAAAAGTTTTATAATTGGTGTGTTTAGTCATTTAATTTTTTTGTATTTCTCTCTCTCTCTCTATCCATAAATATATATCTATATATATATATATATATATATATATATAATTGCACTTCAACTACAAATATTTTATGAAAATGTAAAAAAACTAAACATTAAAATGGGTTATGTTTTTTATCACTAAAAAAAAAAAAAAAATATATATATATATATATATATATATATATATATATATATATATATATATATATATTTAAAATATATTATTTAATTTAATTCACTGTTTGTTTGTTTAAAATGACTGATGTCCATTTATAATCTGCAATAACACACTGACAGTAGTGAAATATTAATTTTAATTTTAATTTTAATCTATCTATATATATATATATATATATATATATATAGATATATATAGATATATTTATTTATTTTTTTTGCAGTTTTTCCTTTTTTGCAGTTTTATTTAGTTTACATCGAGTTAAACAAAATTTAAAGTTATGTATTAATTCTTTAATAACAATGTTGTTGGCAAATAGCTGAAGTAAGATTTTAATGTATTACAGTTCATGTTTACTTTTATTTTGATTTGATTTATTAGACAAAAAGTAGTTAAATGCACTCATTTGTCAAGGATAACACAAAGTTAAAAACTTTTTTCCATTGTCCTTGATGTTATTTTATTTTAAGTAACAATGGTTTAAATGCTGCGGTAATATCAAAAAAACTGTTCATCGCTGGTGGAGTTTATGTTTGTGAAGTGTCGACCGTTCTTTCTGCCGCGGGAGTTCACGGTCATTGTTATTGTTGCAGTTTACATCCCCCCGTGTGCAAACGCTAAGGACGCGCTTCGTGAACTGTATAGCACCATCAGTGAACAACAAACAAGTAACCCTGACGGCTTTTTCATCATAGCCGGTGACTTCAACCACGCAAACTTAAAGACAGTTTTGCAAAAGTTCTACCAACATGTGAACTTTGCAACAAGGGGAAACAAAACATTGGACTTTGTTTACACAACAGTAAAGAACGCTTACAAGGCTGTACCCTGCCGCCACCTCGGGTACTCAGACCACATCACTGTTATGCTAATCCCAGCATACAGACCACTTCTCAAACTCGCCAAACTGGTTCAAAAGCAGATCACAGTATGGCCAGACAATGCCACCTCAGCACTGCAGGACTGCTTCCAGGACACAGACTGGAACATGTTTAAAGAGGCAGCCACCTACAACAACCACACAGACCTGCATGAGTACACTGAAACTGTGACTGCTTACATCAAAAAGTGCACTGATGATGTGACAGTCACCAAGACCATCACCACACGTGCCAACCAGAAGCCATGGATGACAGCAGAGGTTCATGGGCTGCTAAAGACCAGAGATGAAGCATTCAGATCAGGAGATAAAGCAGCCCTCAAAACAGCAAGAGCCAGTCTGTCCCGTGGCATCAAAAATGCAAAACGGTCATACGCTCAAAAAATCAACAATCACTTCACAGACAGCAGAGACACACGGAGCCAGTGGCAAGCCATTCAGACCATCACTGACTACAAGCCCCCGCCACAGGCCTGTGATGAGGACACATCCCTCCCCGATGCACTCAACCACTTTTATTCAAGGTTTTAAATGCAGAATGACACACCTGCACAAAAACTGCCCACACCTCCCAACGACCGGGCGCTCTGTCTGTCTCCAGCCGACGTAAGGAAGACCCTATCTAGGATTAACCCACGCAAGGCTGCGGGACCTGACAACATACCTGGCCGTGTTCTGAGAGACTGTGCTGCACAGCTGACAGATGTCCTAACAGATATCTTCAACACCTCGCTGAGCCAGGCAGTCGTCCCCACGTGTTTCAAATCCACAACAATCATACCGGTACCAAAGAAATCACCTGTGTCCTGTCTCAATGACTACCGTCCCATAGCACTGACTCCAATCATGATGAAGTGCTTTGAGAGGTTAGTCATGCACAACATCAAAACCAGCCTCCCCAACACACTCGACCTGCTCCATACCATCCAAACCGCTCTACGGACGATGCAATTTCCTCCACCCTCCACCTGGCTCTTACCCACCTAGAAAATAAAGACTCCTATGTTAGAATGCTGTTCATTGACTTCAGCTCGGCATTCAACACAATAATCCCACAACAGCTCATAAATAAACTAAACCTGCTGGGCCTTAACAATTCCCTGTGTAATTGGATCCTGGACTTTCTAACCGGAAGACCTCAGTCAGTCCGTGTCGTCCACAACACCTCGAGCACTACCACACTGAGCACAGGTGCCCCACAAGGCTGTGTGCTCAGCCCGCTGCTCTTCACACTGCTGACCCACGACTGCACTGCCAAGTTCAGCTCCAACCACATCATCAAGTTTGCTGATGACACAACAGTGGTAGGTCTCATCAGCAACAACGATGAAATGCACTACAGAGAGGAAGTGGCACAGCTGGCTGAATGGTGTGGCACAAACAATCTGTCCCTCAATGTGGAGAAGACAAAGGAGGTTGTGATGGACTTCAGGAGAAACTCCGTTGACCACCCCCCACTGACCATCGACAGCTCGACTGTGGAGAGAGTCAGCAGCACTAAATTCCTGGGGGTGCACATCACAGAGTATCTCACCTGGACCACCAACACCATGTCACTCTCCAAAAAGGCACAACAGCGCCTACACTTTCTCTGCCGGCTGAAAAGAGCACGTCTCCCTCCACCCATCCTCACCACATTCTACAGAGGCACCATTGAGAGTGTGCTGACCAGCTGCATCACTGTCTGGTACGGGAACTGCAGTGCTGCTGACCGCAAGACCCTCCAGCGGACAGTGAACACAGCTGCAAAGATCATTGGTGCCCCGCTCCCCTCCATCCTGGACATTTTCCTTACACGAAAATGTAATGTAAATGTAAATTTGCTCCAGCAAAACCAACAGCATCGTGAAGGACTCCACCCATCCCTCCCACAGTCTCTTCCAGCTCCTACCATCAGGAAGACAGTACCGGAGCATCAGAGCCCGCTCCGCCAGACTGCTCAACAGCTTTTTCCCCCAGGCTGTGAGAGCCCTGAACTCAAATCACCCCGCCCCCCTCTGAAACCCCATGCAAACCCCTACCTGCTGAAACATGGACTTTTTTATCTTCTATTATACTTATAGTTAAATCTGTCAGTAGGTTAGTTGTGTATAAGTTTATAGTGTTTTTTACTTCACTGTTGTCATTGATGTCTATATTTATGTAGCACCGTGGTCCTGTGAGGCACGACATTTCGTTGCACTGTATGTCCCCACATGTAGCAGAATGACAATAAAGCTCAACTTCAACTTGAACTTGAAATGGTTGTAATTTGAGTTTCATTTTTAGTTATCTATAATAACCCTGTTGTGAACAGGGTCAAAAGATAAATAAATCAGACTGATTATTTGCATTTTAATGAGCTGGTGTTTGAGTTAACTAGTTGTAGGGTTAGTAAACGGGTTGTTGTGGCTCTGAGGGAATAACCGAGTGAATTTGTTGAGGGGCGTTTGAGTCGGGTTATGAAAACAAAGCCAGAGCTGAAAAACAAAGTTTACCATTGAAGAAAAACAACGATATTGAGAGAGACGGAGGGCAAGAACGGAGGTGGAATCTGGCTGTGGTTGGTCCGATCCCAAACCCGGCCCATTCCTCTCGTTTTGGGCCACATCAGGAACGGCTGGCTACATTAGAGCTGCCATTATCCTCTCCAAGTCATAACAGCCAGAACACCCACCTCGACAGAGAGGAGGAGGATCCGCAGGGAGAGAGAGAGAGGGGGATGGGAGGAGAGCGAGAGAGACCAGCAGCCAACAGAGAGAGAGAGGAAAGCTGTTGCAGATGAGGGCGTTTGAGACTCTATCAACTTTTACACCCTTTTACAGTCTGTCTGCTGAAAGATGCCAACAGATTTTACACTCAACATCACAGAAAAGATTCACCACCAAAACTAGCAATCGGTCAGATTTTAAGAAGTATCTTCTGCTCACCAGAGCTGTATTTATTTGATCAGAAATACAGTAAAAACTGTGAAATATTATTGTAATTTAAAACAGCTGTTTTCTATGTGAATATCTGTTAAACTGTCATTTATTTCTGTGATCAAAGCTGTATTTTCAGCATCATTACTCCAGTCTTCAGTGTCACATGATCTTCAGAAATCATTCTAATATGCTGCTCAAGAAACATTTCTGATTATTATCAATGTTGAGAACATGAATATTTTTGTGGAAACCGTGATACGTTTTATTTTTCAGGACTCACAGATGAATAGAGAGTTCAAAAGAGCAGCATTTATTTGAAATAGAAACCTTTTCTAACATTATAAATGTCTTTACTGACAATTTAATGCAGCCTTGATTAAAGGTGGGGTATGTAATTCTCAAAAACGAGTCGGGGCCGAGTATCAAAACAAATTTGTAGCCAATCAGCAGTAAGGGCGCGATGTAGACAGCATCACTGATTATAATGACTTCTATAGTATTTTGTCGCGTCCGGTGTAGACACGTTGTAACATTGGTTTTGCTTTGTTTCACAGAACTAATCGTTCCCTGGGTTGCGTCCGTATGTGTGGGGCGGAGCTATCAAAATAGGGGCGAGACCCTTTTGGGGTAGGGGCGTGTTTGTTTTGGTGATTTCAAATATCAACATTGGCTTCCAGAAATCCCACCTTTAATATAAGTATTAATTTCTTTACTGCCTCAAACTGAGTTTTGTCACTTGTTGGGTTTTTATTTCTGTGTTGTTGTTCTGTGTAGCCCTGCCCATCGTGAAATCTCCGGGGTTCGTACAAGGTGCTTAAATTGCTTGAAGTACTTGATTTTGACTTTTTGAAATTTAAGTCCTGGAAAACCCTTGAAAACAGCTTAACGTGGGTTGCTTAACGTTCATCTGGGAAAACAGTGTGTGTTATCTGTGTAAAATGAATCATTTACAAACCTATGCCAACACAGGAGAATACATCAACATATGTCTAAACATGCGATTTGTTGTACATCGCGATTTCAAAATAATTTACGGATTTAAACGTCATTGAATAACGCTTGAAAATGAAACATTGGCGCCCTCTGCTGGAATTTGTTATAATACATAATGTACTTAAGTTGGCATATTCATATTATATATAGGCAATTAGGCATATTACATTATGCATTTTAACAGTTTTGTTCAATAAAACCATGCAATTACTTGGATTTGATACTTTATTTGAACCAATTATGATTGCCTCATCGTTAGTTTATATATAAATATAGTCATATTAAAGCCTCTTTTTCACTTAGTTTTATTTTTATTACTAAAAATGATCAGATTACTCAATTGTCAAAATAATCAGTAGATTTCTTGATTACCAAAATAATTGTTAGTTATGGCCCTAGATCAGTTAAAGCATTTCAAAATACAACTGCATTGTTTTGTGATTAAAAGACAAATGTTTTGCAATTGAAAATTTCTTAAAAATAGTATTAAAATATTCTCTCATTCTAGTGAACCAAGTCTCTGTCACACCCCTAGCGTCTACAAGCATGATATAGCTCATATTTTTCCAAGTGTATGATATAGCTTTTATTCTTCAGGTCAATCATGTATTCATAAAATAATAGGAAAATGTACTTTGCCATAGTATAGTTTTAAATGTTAAAGTGGCCATAGTCACTGCATGCTTTGCTTGCGCTGCACTTATTTTGTACCATTGTTTTATTAGTTTATGTATTATAATTTGAAAGATAATAACAGTATTGTTTGATAAGTGAGATCTCTGATTTTAGTCCTTGAAAAACAAAAAAAAATTGTGTCAACCTGTCAAACAGGTAAAATATATTTTTATTTCATATATATAATGACTTGTACAGACACTATATGGACAAAAGTGTTGGACACCCCCTTCTTTAGAACAGAAGAAGACACGTCCAAAACTGTGGCAACAGAGATGGAAATACAGTTTTTAAATACATTAATTATGTTTCCATCTTTGTTGCCACAGTTTTGGAAGTGCCTTCTTCTGTTCTAAAGAAGGGGGTGTCCAACACTTTTGTCCATATAGTGTATGTGCAAGTCATTATATATATGAAATAAAAATATATTTTACCTGTTTGACAGGTTATTTTTTAGCTGACTGATGGTCACACAGTGACATTTTTGTCCTTCTTCATAACTGTGATTCCCATTGAGGTCTGACAGGTGTGTGTCCATATGTGCTGCGTGTGTGTGTGTGTGTGTGTGTGTGTGTGTGTGTGTGTGTGTGTAGACCTCCCTCATGGTATTTATTGGGTTTGGCAGCTGTGGCTTCATACAAGATCTCTATTTAGCGCCTGAAACTCATTAGCACACATTACCAGATATACACCTACACACACACATATGCTTGCATGACAGTGTGTGTATTGCATATCCATGTATGTGTCTAGAAAAATGTCCTTTACATAAAGTGCTATGTTGGTACTCAAACCATGTTGTTTTAATATGCTCCTACTGACTTTAATGAAAGGTGCATGATGAAAGCACACAGTATTATGAAGCTCAGTGTGCAGGAGCTGTACTGTGTGTGTTTTATCAGCTCTAACGCTGTCATGTGTGTGTGTGTGTGTGTGTGTGTGTGTGTGTGTGTTCCTGTAGAGGTCTGTGGCTGTAGCGGGTG
>NC_136753.1:29938938-30003938 GCF_936440315.1 Barbus barbus | reverse complement strand
GTGCTACTCATGACTGCTTTTGTGCTCCAGAGTCGCATATATATATATATATATATATATATATATATATATTATTATTATTAAACTTACTGCATTTTCTTCTACACTCTGGATGTACTCTATATGCATGTATTTAATTTTATTAATATATTTAATTTTGTATATAATAAAAATATTAGAAGTATGTGTGTATGTATAATTTTTTAAAATTGTTTTCTGTATAAATATTAATAGTGCATGTGTTTGTGTGTGCAGACTGGCTCCGTCAGTGCGATCGCCCTACAGCGAGGTGTCACCCCACAGCAGAGGGATGTTTAACCCCTCCATGACCCCGGGAGCCTGTATGGACCCCTACATGCGGCCGCCGCACGGCATGATGGGACACCGCGGGATGCCTCCGCCTGAGAGTGAGCGCTCGTCATTATCATTCACTCATCAGACGCAGATGAGGAGTCTCACATTAACTGCCAGTCTGAGGAAATAAAGTCTGTGTTAAAAGCAATAATAGTGTTGTTGTTGTTTTAGGTGTCAGTGGCGCCCCCTACTGTAACCAGAGCATGATGGGATCTCATCACAACTTCATGCATAACCAGCCGAGATCTGAACACATGGGATCAGGAGACGGTGAGACGACAAACTCTGTCTCAATAAACCCTTCACTCGACGACTTCAACATGATGCGACCCGTTTAGCATTTCTAAAACATGACAACTTTATTTTAGGAGAAAAAACCCTACGTTTGATTAATCTCGATTAATTTATAAGTATACTATTTTTCATTGTTAATTCATGTCTGTTCATAATACATGAACTCCCAAAGAGGGATTCCCTGAGATTTTAGGTTGATGTTTTAATAATTTAACATCACATTTTAATAATATAAAAAGTTTTTTTAGTCTATTTTGATTAGTTTTGAATTTGTATTTATTTAATTATTTAGATTATTAGCTTTTCATCAGCTCACAAACCCTGCTTTAAAGTTTATTTATTTTTATTTTATTATTATTTGTATTATTATTACTATTATTGTTAGCTTTTTTTCCAATTCTGGAAACCTTGCATAAAGAAAAATAAATGTATCCAAGTTGAGATTTTAAAAGTGTAATTGGTTCATTTTGGTTGCTGTTTTAAAAAAAATAATAATTAATTTGTTTTAATTTTTATATTTTATGGTTAATTTATCCAAACTAAAATTTGAAAAATTTAAGAGTTTCATTTTGGTTGTCTATTCATTTTACAATTTAATTAATTATTAGTTTTTCATAAACTCACAAACCCTGATTGGAAAACCCTTATCTAAATGTTTAGAGTTTTATAAATATTCTAAATAAATTCTAATATTCTAAATTAATTCATGTTTATTCACAATGCATTGACTACTTTAATTTAAAATGCAATAAAATGGCTCAGTGTTAGTTGATGATATCTAATGCATGCTAGCTAACTGAACCTCACTCTGAAGTGTTTAAAAATCATGAATGAAATGTTGAATATGATCTTTATCTGTATCCGGCAGCGTCTTGTTTCTCGACGCCTCGCTCCGTGCTGAAGTTGAGTAAGAAGCGAGCGCTGTCCATCTCGCCGCTGTCCGATGCCAGTGTGGACCTGCAGACGGTCATCCGCACCTCGCCCAACTCTCTGGTGGCGTTTGTGAACTCACGCTGCGGGCCGAACGCTGCCAGCTCGTATGGGCATCTGTCTGTGGGCAGCATGAGGTGGAGATTCATCATTAACACTTCAATTACACTCATATTCCCACGCTTCCTACACATTTTCCATTTTAAAATTCCATACTCCATTTCCAAGCCTCTCAGTAGATCTTATTTTAGACCATATTTAACATTAATAGTTCATACGGCACTATTTCTAGCTTTATATTTGGTATATGAGACCCTGCAGCACAAAAGCAGTCATGAGTAACACAGGTATATTTGTAGCAATAGACAACAATACATTGTATGGATCAAAATTATACATTTCTCTTTTATGACAAAAATCATTAGGATATTAAGATCATGTTCCATGAAGATATTTTGTAAATTTCCTACCGTAAATATATCAAAACTTCATTTTTGATTAGTAATATGCATTGCTAAGAACTTCATTTGAACAACTTTAAAGGAGATTTTCTCAATATTTAGATTTTTTTGCTCCCTCAGATTCCAGATTTTCAAATAGTTGTATCTCAGCCAAATATTGTCCTATCATAACAAACCATACATCAATGGAAAGATTATTTATTCAGCTTTCAGTTAATGTATAAATCTCATTTTCGAAAAATTGACCCTTATGACTGGTTTTGTGGTCCGAACCTATTTCCTTGGTGCATCACTGCCATCTTACTATCACCTTTACATATATAGCGCTTTTAACAATGAATAAAGTAAAATAATATGAATAAGGTGAGAGCATGGATGCACATGAATTAATAGAGATCTACTTGCTCACAATGTGGCTTTCCTTATGGTAGTATCTCTAATATCAAGGCCTAATGTCCAATTTAGCTCACGAAATGGGCTGATGGCATAATACAGATATTGTCCTATTTGCCAAGTTCAAGGGTCTATAAAAAAGACTGGTATTGTAAAAAAAATTTTTTTGAAAATGTGGCTTCATCTCTTCTCAGGTTTATAATATTTATAATATGGGATGTTTGTGTTTCAGTCCGTTATTGGGTTTCTCCAGCTCCATGAACTACTCTTGCAGACCGCAGGGGAACATGTACGGCTCTCTCGCTGCATCATACCCCCGACTCCACGCTCCGGCCAAACACACACACGTGAGTCCCTCGCTCTCTCGATATTTTAGTATTACTTATATATTATTATAGTTTTTGTTAATATTTTAAATTGGCAGTGAAAATAGCAGTATTTTTCAACAGTATGCTATTTACACCAAGTGCAAATTGCTATAAATTCTGTTTACAATATATGTTAAAATAGCAAAATTCTCAGTGTTGGGTAAGTTACTCTAAAAAAGTCAGTAATTACTAGTTACTAAATACATCTTCAACAGGGTAATTAGATTACTTTACAAATTACTCTCTCCAAGTATTTAATTGCTTATTACTAATTACTTTCTAAATCCTACATCAAAGTTAATGAATGATACAACGATAGACATGAAAGTTTTAATTCATATTTAGTTTATTCCCAGTTAGTAATTTTAGTGCTTAATTTAAAATAAATGAAAAAAGTACAGTTTTTGCCATTTTTATTCTTTTTTTAATCCTACTAATGGATTTATTTCAGTTTTAGTTCAAATGTAGTTTTACATTTTTTTCCAGTTAGTAATTTTAGTTTTTAACTTAAACTAAATGACAATTTGTAATGATTTTGCCAGATTATTGTATAATGTTTTTGAATAGTACTATTTGGGTTTGATTTTTATTTTTTTGTTTTAGTTACATTTTAGTTTTTTATTTAGTCATTTATTTATTTTGTAAAATAAATAAATTAATAAATAAAAATTGTATTTAGTAACTTAAAATGGAAATTGGTCATTTTGCTTTTTTTTTTTTTATACTACTATTTGTTTGATTTTATTTCTGCTTTCGCAATTTTATATATTTCTTCAGTTAGTCATTTTCGTGCTTCATCTTAATCTAAATGAAAATTAGAAATATGTTTTTCATCTAATATTAATTTTATTTGACCTTTATTTAAATTATCAAAATGTTTTAGTTTTAGTTAATGATAATAACCCTGCTGTGTGTCTTCAGCTGAAGACAGAGCCTGTTCTGGGCAGCGTGATGGACAGCATTAACATCAAGAACCTGGAGGAGCATTCGGAGGGAGACGTGGCGAGTCCATCCTCAACTGGAACCCAGGTCGCCTTCAAAACATTGTCTAATGCTTGACTAATGGATTCACATCCTCCAAATTTCGGTTGCAGTAAAATGGGTCCATGTTTATGTTGTTCAGATATGAGCTCCTGCGCTTTGTTCCTCTTCTGCAGGATCCTCTTCTGGGTTTACTGGAAGGCAGAGATGATCTCGATAAGGAGGAGAAACCTGAACCAGAGGCCGTTTACGAGACCAATTGCCACTGGGAGAGCTGCAGCAAAGAGTTCGACACTCAGGAGCAACTCGTGCATGTAAGACAGAGAAAAAGAGATTCCTTTCAAAGAGTCATTTACTCACCGGCATCGTTTCAAACCTGTATTCACAAAAAAACTTCATCTTCGTAAAAGGAATAGTTTCTTGTAAAAATCATAACCATAGTATGCATGACTTTTATGGTATATAGCGAGATTTCTGAAGTCATATGATAGACTTATGTGATAAAAGGAAAATTAACCCTTCGTTCGCTAATAATTTTCTCTGAAATCTCATTAGTTTTTGCATTAAGATTCAAAAATGGCACGTTGCACCAGGCAGATGTTATTTTGCTATTACAAAAAATAAAAAAGGTAAATTAAATAAAGCTGAAATAAAATAAAATATAAATATTAGATGAAAAACCTAAACTTGCAAAACATAAATAAAAAAATGAAATGAATAAGTTTAAGTGCAAGTACAAATATTACTAAAATTAAACTAAAATTATATTGAAAACTGAAAATATACAAATAAAAGCTAAAATAAAATAACGTAAAAATTAATATAAAACATTTATAAATATAATAATAATAAATACAAATATAAAATATAAAAAGCTAATAAAAATGGAGAACAAACAACAAAAATTTTAATTAAAAAATTTAATTAAATTGAAACTGAGAAAATAAAAATAAAAGCTAATTCAGAATATTAATAAATACTATAATTTTAAACTGAAATAAAATAAACTTAAACAGAATATATATATATATATATATATATATATAAGAAGAGTTTATTTGCCAAAACTGGTAACTCCGTTGTTTAAAAATGTAAAAAATCATGTTTTTTTATTATGTTATCATGTTTTTATTGTGTTTTGTGTTAGTTATCTGTATTTTTTGTAATGTTTTACCTAATCAAAACTGCGGTTTGATTGAGATTAATTGGTGAATGCACAATGAATTCATTTGCAAAAACAAACTCTTCATATATATATATATATATATATATATATATATATGCAGTATATAGTGGGAAGTCGTGGCCTAATGGTTAGAGAGTCGGACTCGTAATCCAAAGGTTGTGGGTTCGAGTCTCCGGCCGGCAGGGATTGTAGGTGGGGGGAGTGAATGTCCAGCGCTCTCTCCACCCTCAATACCACGACTGAGGTGCCCTTGAGCAAGGCACCGAACCCCCAACTGCTCCCCGGGCGCCGCAGCATAAATGCTGCCCACTGCTCCGGGTGTGTGTTCACGGTGTGTGTGTGTGTGTGTGTGCATTTGTTCACTACTCACTGCTGTGTGTGTGCACTTGGATGGGTTAAACGCAGAGCACCAATTTCGAGTATGGGTCACCATACTTGACAATACGTCACGACTTTTTACTTTAGTATATACTGTATATGTGTGTGTGTTTGTGTGTGTATATATAAAGGCTAAAAAAGACTGAAGCACGTAACAAAATTACTCAAATTAAATTGAAAAATGAAAATATTAAAATAAATAAATAAATACTATAATAGTGAACTGAAATGAAAAAATATAAATATATTTTAAAAAGCTAATAAAATGACGAGCACTTATAACAAGACTACAAAAAAAACTGAAAACTGAAAAAAGCTAATTTAAAATACTAATAAATACTATGATACATACATAATACTAAAATAACACTGGCACCAGCAACTTTTTGGATCTCTTGTCTGTTGTCATGCTTTTTAATCTGATTTTCCTTTGATTTTCTGTACAGCACATCAATAACGAGCACATCCACGGCGAGAAGAAGGAGTTTGTGTGTCACTGGATGGACTGTTCTCGAGAGCAGCGGCCCTTTAAGGCCCAGTACATGCTAGTGGTCCACATGCGCAGACACACGGGAGAGAAACCTCACAAGTGCACTGTGAATACACTCTCAGACAGTCAGCCATATCTGTGTTTGATCCTTCTTGACAACAATGTAACATAAATGTTTCTGTTTGTGCGTATCAGTTTGAAGGCTGTAATAAAGCGTACTCGCGTCTGGAGAACCTGAAGACTCATCTGCGCTCACACACTGGTGAGAAACCATATGTGTGTGAACACGAGGGCTGCAACAAGGCTTTCTCCAACGCATCAGACCGCGCAAAGCACCAGAATCGAACACACTCCAATGAGGTAAACTTTTAATTTATTTTATTTATTGCTTTTCTTTTCCCACTTTTCATAATATAAATACAGCATCAAAACATGCCTCAATACATTTAATGCAGTCTAACCTGATATTCTTTATCGAATTAATTCACCACATGACCTGAAAAAAGCAATAAGCCTGTAGTTAACAATGCATAAATTTAACTTTGTTTCCAAACGTTTGGCTACAGCTGCAGATTACATGCCAACCATGCTCTCCTGTTTCTGTCCTTTAGAAACCGTATGTTTGTAAGATCCCCGGCTGTACGAAGCGTTACACCGACCCGAGCTCTCTGAGGAAGCATGTGAAGACAGTACACGGACCTGAGGCTCACATCACTAAAAAGCACCGCGGAGACACCGGACCACGTCCTCTGGGTCTGAACCCTGCAGGTCAGACCTCTGAACTTCTGATAGAAAAAGAGGAGAGAAGCAGAGAGGACTGCAAATTACTCGCTCCAGAAACTGCACTGGTAAGACAAGCTTTGCCCTCTTTTTCTCTTGACTATCCACTGCAGGCCCGGTTCTCAAACGAAATCAAAAGCACCCTCAGTTAAAGCTATATTAGTGGCATTTTATTGCAATTTTAGCAAACTATCCATTGCGTTATGGTTCGCGCTCTGGAGATAGATTTCTATTTCAACGTGTTTTTGCAGCGTTGAGCAATGTAGCTAATCACAGACATATCTGTTGATTTCTTGAATCAGAGGCGCTTAAGTTAGAATCCACTTTTTTGTTCAGGTATTGTGAATCACCTCATTATAACAAAGTGTAGATGCGATGTAAATAAGAGATTTGTGTGCAGCGTAGAGAACTATTGATAATAACGTATCTTTGTGAGATTGCGATAAACTAAGATGAGTGACAGCTTTTTAGTGATTATAAATGAAGCGCTCTTTGCACCATATATAATATATATATTTATATATTGTAAAAAAAAAAAAAAAAAAAAGTTGACCTAACTCAAAAAAATAAGGCAACCTATCGCACTCAACTTGTTAACTCAACTAGCAACCGTCAACTTAAAAACAGTAGTTCATCTATTGAATAAAAGTGTTATAAAATCTGTCAGAACAACCAATAATATGGGTAGTATTTGCCTCTTAAGACTATTTAAATTTTAAATAAGTAAGAATATGAACTCTGATCCACATGAGAGCTACCTGACAGTAACAGCAGCAGCATAAATTAAGCCAGTAAAATTTAAAACAATAATATTTTAATAATAATTAACATAAAATGTTTTCAAGCTGCAATGCATGCTGCAATATTGTTCAATGTAAAATTGTTTGTTCAGGTGACTCAATTTGAAAAGTTGGGAGAACATTTGGATATGTTGTGAACAAATACTTATGTATCTAAGTAAGGTAAACAACAACTTTTACTAGCGACATGTTTAGAGTATTTTTGTTCAATTCACACCAAAAATTCAACTGAATTATCCTACTAACAATTCTTTGTTCAGGCTACTTCTTTACATTGGTTAGTAGAAGTTTTCGAAAGTTGGATTTTTTACAGTGTATATATACAGTATATATGTATATATATGTTAGAGCACCCTCACTAATTTAAGAAGCACCCTCAGTGATTTGATTCTGGAGCCGGGCCTGATCCATTGTAATGGATAACTGTGTGCATAATAACTACAATATGTCTTGAATCATTTCTAGAAATCCCAGCCAAGCCCTGGCGGCCAGTCATCCTGTAGTAGCGAACGTTCTCCACTAGGGAGCGCCAACAACAACGACAGTGGTGTGGAGATGAACCTCAATGCGGCAGGGAGTCTGGAGGACCTGACCACACAGGAGGAGAGCGGGAACACCGGCGTGACCGAGTCCGGCGGCTCGGGGGGAATGTGCATGTCGGTTCAGGCCTTGAAGAGGTTGGAGAACCTAAAGATCGACAAACTGAAGCAAATTCGGCGGCCAACACCACCTGGGCGGAGCGCAGGGAATAAACTGCCGGCTCTTTCAGGTAAAAGACTAAGCAAATCAAGCTCTTGTTCTTTGTTTGCAATCAGTGTCAATCTGGTGAAAGGTTTTGTTGACAAATGGTATTTTGATTTCATCAGCAATAACAAATATTAGATGAAAAATGTTCATCATAATGATGCTAAAGCAGTTTAATTCTATGTGAGATAAATGCACAACATAACATGTGACTCTGGAGAACAAAAGCAGTCATAAATTGATTCTTCATTTTATTTTTAAGTGGCACTCTTGGTCCTCCATATTAAGGTCTTTACTTTATGTTTTATAGTAATCAAACCCATACTTTTCCTGAAAATCTGCCATTGAATAATTCTCATACTAACTTCCTTCTCTGCTCCTTTCAGCAACAGGAGAGATGATAGGCATGTGTGCGCCTTCACCCTTGCTCTCCAACCGGCGTGTAATGGAGCTTTCTGCCCCGGATCTGGGCGGAGTTAGCGGGATGGGAATGCCCTGCCCACCAAATGACCGGCGGGGCAGCGGCACCAGCAGCCTCAGCTCTGCCTACACAGTGAGCCGCCGTTCGTCTATGGTCTCACCCTACTTATCAAGCAGACGCTCCAGTGATGTGTCCCAAGTGGGTCACTGCCAGTCCGTAATGGGGACCGATGTTCCCGGCGACCCGCTGTCTCCTCAGAACAGCCAAAGAGGCAGATCATGCCAGAATCATACCCCCGGGGGGTTGCCAGGTCTACCGAGTCTGACTCCTGCGCAGCAGTATAGTCTGAAAGCTAAATATGCAGCAGCAACAGGCGGCCCACCGCCAACCCCGTTACCCAACATGGACCAACCTGGCAACCCTGGAAGATTCCTGAGGGAATGCCATGGCCAACCTCTTCCTCCATTTCTGCAGAAAGGCGGCATGAGGAGGCACAGTGCTAATGCCGAATACGGCACAGGAGTGATCTATCCACATCAGGCACCCGGGAACAACACGAGGCGTGCCAGCGACCCTGTACGCTCTGTTGCCGATCCGCAGAGTTTACCCAAAGTGCAACGCTTTAATAGCTTGAGCAACGTGTCCCTTATGAGTCGCCGCAATGCACTGCAACAGTGCGGGTCTGATGCCACTCTAAGCAGGCACATGTACTCACCTCGTCCACCGAGCATCACTGAAAATGTCATGATGGAGGCCATGGCCATGGATCCTCATGATACTGCCGAAGGCAGAGAGCAAGGCAACATGATCCAAGGTGCAGATCGAGCCTACATGGGCTACCAGCCACCTCAACAATGCAACCACCCTCACAATGCAAGTCAACTGTCTCCCGGACAAGAAGGTCTGAGTTGCATGGATAAAGTCTACCAGTCTCAAATGCAAGGTCCTTACCAGCGTGAGGAGATCTGTGCCACCGGGATAATGGGTCAGGCTGACATTGCGAACAATCTTCTACAGCAAGCCGAGTTCGGCATGAGCAACTGTCAGCTTAGCCCCTCCGGTCCACATTATCCCAACCAGGGTGATGGATCAGGACCCTGGGGACAGGCCAACCAGCTCCACAGCCCTCAGACCGACATGCAGTACCAGTGTGCAGGCATGCAAGGACAACATTATCCTCGACAGGGTGTATACAACCCTATATCTGACCCTGGCCATCAAAGAGTTACTGTAAAACCAGAGCAGTTCCATTCATCCATGGGAGGATCCAGTTCCTGCCAGAACACTAAACCTCTACACCAGCATCGGCATAATGCGAATATACAGGCGTATCCACCGCAGTCAGGTCAGGCTATCATGGGCAGGTCCTCCAATGCGAACTGTGACTTCCATCATGACCAGATGGGAACACAAGTCGGTCTTCCACAGCAGAGCCAGGCGGGATCGTTCCCGAGCGGTGGAGGGATAAATCTTGCACTGGCGGAAAGCCGTAGGTCGCAGACGCCAATGCATCAGATGAAGGAAATGATGGTGAGGAATTATGTGCAGTCCCAGCAAGCGCTCCTTTGGGAACAGCAGCAGGAGCAAAGGGTAGTCGATGGTCTCTCTGGGAAGCCTGATGGCATGGAAATGGGAGGAGATCAACCAGCTAACCAGAACCTTTATCCTGGAAACTCCTACCAAGGCTACCCGAATCAGAACTTGATGAGCCCACCACAGAATCGAGTTCCTAGTTCCATCAAGGAGCATACCGCTGGGATGCAGGGACCCTGCTACGGGCCGGATATGGCGCCACGACCACCTCAGGGACGAAAGCCTCTGAGTCGCCAAAATAGCCTATCCCAGCAGACAGGTGGAGCTTACCTGGGCAGCCCAACTCACCTGAGCCCGGTCCACTCCAACGCCAGTCCCAGGAGAGGAGTCCGTCTCCCACCGGTTCAACAACAGCAACAGCAGCAGCATTCGGAAAACTTCACCAATAACAACAACCCCATGTACTACTCAGGCCAGATACACATGCACCACGACATAGAGAAGACTCTGGATGGTCCATGCCTGGCCCAGCAGCACCTGACAGGGATAGACCCTAGTACCAAGCCTGCCTGGATGGCCTACTCGGACTCTGCACCCATGTCCAATGCCTTAGAAAACCTGGACTTGGAGAATGCTCAGATTGACTTTGCTTCCATCATTGATGACCCAGAACCTTCATCTTACAGTCCAATAAACCCACTGCTTGGACATCACCAGTGCTCCTCTCAGACCTCCTCCCGTCTCACCACACCCCAAACCTCCATCACCCTTTCCAATATGGCAATCGGGGACATGACCTCAATGTTGACGTCCCTTGCTGGAGAGAACAAGTATTTGAACAAATTGTCTTAAAGTGTTTATACATATAATTGGGCCAAAGTGAGCATGTAGATTCTATTGCCCTTTCAACACTAAATGTTCCTCTGGACATCCTTTTCTTGCTCATACGCCAAGTACCGATGGTGTCCTTCATGGGATCTCAGAGATTTTGCATAATAGTTTTGTAATTGTGTAAAATATGTTGCTGACCATTACCACAGAGGCCTAAAGACTATTACTGAAGGGGCATTCCGGTCACTACTGTGAGACTGTTTACGATGGAAATCTTGTTTAAAATGTAAATATGAGCTTTGGATTGTAAATGGTGGCAAGATAGTATAAAGAAAATCTACGTTTTGATACATATACAGATTTGGACTGGCACAAAAGCCACATGAACTCTACATAAGAAGACTGAAATACTAATTGAGTGAATGTGTAAAGGAAGAATCTGGTTGGCACGTTCTCTAGAAGTATTAGTAAAGACAGGACTCAAGTGCCTTTGACCAATGTGGCCTCTTTGATTCCTCATGAGACATATGGACAGTCAGATAGAAATACTCTTACAGATGGATAAACTCAGTATGAAGCCCAAAGTATACGAACACTTAATGTATGAGTACAGCAGAATGCATATCCTTTCAAAGTATAATCCATTTAATAATGCACAAAAACACAGGTGGCCGACACATGTGCACTAGACAGTTTCATCTTTGCCGATGTCTGTGCTATTTCTCTACAGAAGTAATGAGCAATAAAAACAAACGGCTTTGTTGTCTTTTAAACTAGCAGGTTTCTATATTCTTCTTGTGTCTCCAGTAGTTTGTCGTTCCATCTCGGGTTTTTTTCTACCATGAAACAACCAATGTCGCCACCTTGTGGACCAACTAGTTAGTGCAAAGGATGTGTTTGCACACGCTGAGGGTAAAGAGTACATGAATATACTTTGGGCTTAGGAGAAAGAGTGTTCTCACTAAAACGCATCGCTAACTGTCATAATGGCAGATTACAGAACAGTATTTTGAAGCTTTGTTAACTATCTCTAGGTCTAGACAGGAGCCTTTGAGTCATAATATTACTACAAAGTTCTAGTGTTTGTTTTCTGATTATTTGACTAGTCTGCTTTCAGACAGATATGTTAAAGGGTAACGGCACTGAGTGGTTTTTGTAAGATTTCTTTTAGTCTACGCTGCGCTATGTAACCCAAGCTAGCATGCATATGCATTGCACTGACAACAGCACTGAGCTGAGGAGAAGTGATGAATTTTAATTAAAGGTTCCATATAGTATGAAAGGTACATACAGTGCAGGTATTTTATTTTTTGGTTTTGAGTCCTCTGTTATTTCAACACATTGTCTACGTTGTGCTTAACTCGTTTTAAGTATCATTTGATCATTTAAGTGTTATCGAGGGCTGCAACCCTTTAAAAATCCCAGTGTTTCCACTTTCTGTGGCATACCAAAGACGACCGGCACTGAGACGAGTCCACTCTTGATATTTGCTAGACATCATTTGCATAGACTGCTAGACGTCATGTGCTTCCATATTGCTGCAAAAATGTAACGATGTTCTTTTGTATCATTTCCTCTTTTTTAAAGAAAAAAAAAAACATTTTGTGGTTTTTGCATTTCTGTGTGTTTTTATATCTGTCACAGTTCACTCAAACCTTTTTGCTGGCAAAAGTTCATAAAGTAGTAACAGATTTATGATATTAGCATTTATCTCATCTATTTACAAGGAAGTGATATTTTTGCGTACCGTTTTCTACATTTTTGTACAAAAGTACTATATTATACCAGTTTATAAATAAACAGAGCCTGTGATGGAAGAAAATGATGTACTGTATTATGTTTCTTTGTGCATTATTTTAGTATCATTATAGTTTTAATTTATATTTTGAATTAGTTTTATTTATAGATTTTTTTTCATTTTAATTTTAGTTAAAGTTTAAGTCATTTTGTTTTGTTTTGTCATTTTTATTAGTTTTTGTTTTTTAAGTTTTATTTCAGATTTAGTTCTTTTAGTACATCAAAAATGAAAATGAGAAATGTTGCAACTAGCTGAAATAAGTATTTTTATATTTTATTTCATTTTATTTTATTTTAAGTAACGTAAGTTTTTTTTCATGGTTTTAGTTAACTATAATAATCCTGATCCATGCACTACTCTTAATAGAAACAAAATCAGACAAAAGCATGACGCATTTGTGTGCTTTTTGAATGCTTCAAACATGCCACCTTTATTTTTTCAGGTAGAAACACGTCAAATGTCCTCTAGATGGCGTCAAAACCACAGCTCATGGTCTTTGTGAGGTCTTCAAAGCCACACACAGGGTTTATGTTACACTGGCTTATTAGATCCCTCCTCCTTTAGTTACAAAGAGAACATTTTTGCTCACTAATACTGAAATCTCTGTGACAAAGCTAATCCTCTCCATACTTGCCCTTTCCCTGTCCCTGATTATAAGATCAAAAGAAAGATTTTCCTAGACTACATGCCAGTGTGTGTGTGTTTGAGTCTATAATGCTGTGGCTCCTGGTCCCTGGTACCCTGATTTGGCCCCACGGATCTAATGCTGTGTGCGGCATGAATCCAATGAAGACCTGCCCTCGACATCACCATCGCCAACTCCGCTGACTCAATTCTCCCTGTCTCCCATCTGCTATTTGCTTCATAACTGACTGATCGTCTCTGCTTCTTCCTTTCGCTCTCTACCTTGCTTCCATCCTGATTTGACCACCGTCAGCCATCTCTCATCTCGCACTATCCCTCCTTCATCATTAGTGGTTTTTGCTCAGGCAAGGATCCCTTTACTTTTGCTTATACTTAGGGTTACCTCGAGTATTGAAGACGTCCCGCGCTGTTTGTGTCATGAACATGAATGATTCCTCTGCGTGTTGTCATTTTTCAAACTGTTTGCATTTTTTGCCAAAAAATGTAGTTTGCTATTATTTAAATTCATTAAACAAAAATAAATGATGTTTATTTTGTGATGCATATAAATTCTGAAACCCCAATCAGAGCAAACCCTTACACTTCAATTCTCATTGAACAAATGCATAGGAAACTATGGCAAGCCGGTTTGGCTTTTATTCCTGCACATTATATGAATTCTTGATATCAACAATTCAGTTTTTACTAGTTAAAATGTTAATTCTTGATATCAGGAATTAGATTTCTACTAGTAACAATGGCTATTTTTGATATCAACAATGTTAATTCTTGATATCTGTAATTGTATTTCCACTAGTAACAATGTTAATAGTTTCCACTAGTTAAATGTCACCATAGGCTGCCATTCAAAATCAATTGTTGATATCAAGAATTAATTTCTTACTAGTTGAAATTCCAATTTCACATATCAGAAATACAATTCTTACTAGTAAAAATGTCTATTCTTGATATCAAGAACTAAATTGTTGATATCAGAAATACATTTTCAGATATCAGAAATGAACATTGTCACTAGTGACAATTAAATTCTTGATATCAACAATTGATTTTGAATGGCAGCCTATGGTGACATTTAACTAGTGAAAATACAATTACAGATATCAAGAATTAACATTGTTACTAGTGAAAACTGAATTGTTGATATCAAGAATTCATATCATGTGAAGCAATAAAAGTCAAAACGGCTTGCCATAAGGAAACGCACTAGTCGTTCTATAATTAACATCTGCAGAATGTAGCATTGAGTTGATTTCTAAAGAGAGAGTGCAGAGGTTTAACAGCGCTCTGATCTACAGCCTGACTTAAGCCACAATCTACCGAGCTGAGGTTGCTGATACAAATGGAAATGGCAAAATAAGCGCTGAGGTTTTCACATGCAAAGAAGTGAAACCAGCATAATGACTTTTCTTTTCTTGGTTCGCCATTCAAGTCGAGGCTTTTTATTCTCTTTGTCACAAAGGTTGGCATATAATTAACTCCTGTTTAATATGCTGTTAAGGAAGACTCCTCCCTTTGCTCCTTCTCTGAACCCCTGCCAAACTCGTGCGTGCTTGGAAACCCCACGGGACACCCCACCCTAGGGCGTCCCTCAGTGAGTATGGAGGTGTTTGGGACCATTTGGTGCCCAGAATCTTGCACTTATTGACTGTTCTTAGGCTCACTGCACACAGTAAACTGCACTCTTTGTCTGCACATAAAAAGACAACGGTACCTTGTTTATAAGGTTCATGTAAAAAGCACTTTCTTACTATCATCTGCAGGGGCAGAGGTGAAGTGGTGAATGAGGTTTTCTTTGTGTCCTCCTTTACTCCTCTCATCCAAGATCCACAGCAGGGTGTAGGTTTATGACCCATTCCATCTCCTTTACTCTCCTGGACAAAAGGACTGTGACCTCTCATCCCTTCTCCTTTTCTTGGGCTTTCTCCACCTGAAACCCTCTATTTTATGTCCATTAGAAACAACAAACACAAGCTTAGCATTTTGCCTTTTAAATAAATGCTCAGGATTCACTACTAAAAATGACCATGGTTCAGGCATAGTACCTTATGTAAATACCATGGTACATCAATATGGTAATCATTCTGTTCCTCAATGGAAATTACAACACTATTACCTTCTGATATCATCACTATACTGTGGTACCAATGCAGTATTTTGTAAGATTGTATTAACAAACAGTTGGCATCCTAACGGCAGAACAACAAGCTGAGCAATTTGATAAATGCCTTTAAAATGCACAGGCTTCTCTATAACAAAAAAAGTACCATGGTAATACATTGTTAGTTTGAAGTACCTTATACTGTGTAAAAACCATATGAATATGGTAGCTAATCATTCTGTTTCTCAATGGAAATTAAAGGCTAGTATTAGGCTACATTTTGATATGACTGTAATGTTTTGTCTACAGTATTTTTGTAAAGCTGTACACAACACGTTAAAATAACTGCAAAAATCCGGTATAAAAGAAACTACAAAGTTTTTGCCACGTAATTTACGACGTGTATGCTAAACAAAATATCCAAGTAAACTATGCAAACCATTTTTATAGAAACAAGACATAATCAAGACAATATGAACATAATCGATAGTTTTCAAAGAGCAAAAGATATTATAATATATCACCGATGGCGTGTTATTAGAGATATATCTGTGTTACTGCAAGACAACAAAATTATAGTAATATTATTAATAATAACAATAATTAACAAGAGTAAGATTGCCATTAAATAGAAAACAGATTCTCTTAACCATTAACATCATTTAAAGCAGAAAAAGTCCATTATTTCGGAGCTTAGGGATCAAGGTCCACCCTGTCGCGCGGAATTATCATGACATTGCGCGTTCATGCGTGAGAATGTGGTGTGTTTGAGTTTTCTCATGTTTTTCTTTTTCAGTTGCTAAACAGATTACCGTTCAATTACTCGCACAAAAGACGTGACAATACAATACTTCCTACAGATCAGCAGGAGAAGAGGCTGATGCGGGAACAGGTGCGATTCGCTCCCAATAAACGCGTAGCGTACCTGCGCCTTAAACACCGCTTGCAGCGTTGAACTGTTTTTAAAGGTAATGCATTTACGTGTAGCCTACAGCTTTATATGGATTGCGATCAAAAATATAATTGCAAACCTAAAATTAGAGTAGGTTCTGACGCTTCTTAAATTCAAAAACAAGCATTAAGTCACCTTTATTTATAATATAGCGCTTTTGTGCCAAAGCAGCTTTACAGTCAATTCATTGATGATTCAGTGATTCCATCATGCAGTTCACCTCTCTTCTAATCAGGCAAGCTCCCCAAATAATTAAGCACGCCACTTTGCATCATTTCTGCATTTTTTTTTTATTTTTATTAAACTACATGCATATATTTAATTTGATCAAGTTTTTCGCACGCACACTATTATAGGAACAATAAAATGCATATCCTACCTAATATTATAGCTACGCGTTTAAGTATGGCCTACTTATAGAAAAAAAATATGCATAAGCAAAATGATCTCTTTAATAAAAAAAGCAACTCCACCTTAGGAAATCACACACTTTTAAGTGCGCAAATGCTCCTTTCTTTGAACACACTTTACAGTTTGGGCTGACTGACACCAGACCTGCCTCCGATGACATCACCAGAGCCGCTGCTGATCGCGAGCGCGTTTGAGCTCATTTATCCGCGTTCACCGGCCGAATACAGCCGAGACATGGCAGAGAGGAGCCGAGGAAAGCGGAGAAAACAGGCGAACCCGCGGAGAAACCAAGGTTAGTGGTGACCAAGTTGTCTGTGTTTATTTCTGCGCTCATTCATTCCGCTAGAAAAACCAGATTAGCACGACGTTTGCACGCGTTACCAGACATCAGCACTTCCTAAACTATTATTCCACGAATATTATATTACTTTAATGCATTAGTAGCCTACATTATTTTTTTCTTGCTTTGACTGTCAGCTTTCAAGTTTGCAGAACTTGTGGTCCGCTTTGCATCGTTTCTGCAGTCCTCAGCATCACATTCTCATTGAGTTTTACAACATTCAGCTGCACTTTATGTGTTGCACTTCCTCACATCCTCGTGCAAATGATTGTTTCGATTTGTATTTGTCAATTAAATTAAACGTTATTTATATTCTAAAAAAAAAAATCAATAGGCTAAGTAGAAAAGTGATTGTATCTTATTTAATAGGCTTTTATATCTATTAAGAAGATTACAGCTGACTTTAATTATAGTTAGTATTATTATTGTTAACTTGAGCAACTTATGCATTACAATAAAAGCAATAAGGCTATATAATTTTGTAATCACAATTCAAAACTACACTCACTGTTTATTTAGGCTTATGCTATTTTGTTCTGAAATTCACTCCAGTTCTGATTGTTGTAAAGCGTTGTCCTTCAAAAAGGGACAAAATTGCATTCAATAATTGAAACAGTTGCTTAATTTAAATGTGTATTTAAATTGCATTTAAATTTAACTTCAAATCAAAAAGCTCTATTATTTTGTATTTCCATTTTAGTAATGTGATTTTTTTTTAAACTTCTCAGTAAATAAGACTAAATGAACTGAATACCTTTGGTTTTCTTGAAGAAAAGTTGCTCTGATGGGCCTAAAAGAGTTCTTAAGCTTTAAGCATCTTCTCATGGTCTCAAATATTCACTTGTTTTATACATATACCCCACAAAAGTCACACTCAACAAAGGAATTAGTTTCACATTTCACGTTTGTTTATAGATTGTGTGTAGATACCCACGAACACAAGACAAGCTCAAATCCAAGACAGTTGTTCCCGGCGCTTATTGCACTTTCCAGAGATCTGATACGTTAGTGGTTTAGAAGAAGTGTGAAAGTGCTTTGCATCTGAGTGATTGTGTATCTTAACAGCCGTATGATTGAAGGCGTTTTGTTTGACATACATGCAGGACGGTGTGTATTTGAGTATATGTGTGTGTGGTTTGAGAGCTTCCTCATTTGAATGCGAGAAAAGTGTCATTTTTGTCAACCTCGCACCCGTGTGTGATGCCCAGAGCTAACGGGCAGAACACAGAAACACTCACACTGTGTTCATATATATATATATATAGGAGATGTGAGACGTGACCCTATAATAAACGTGCTTCCTTAATTCCTCTATTAGCCGCTTATGCACGAAAGCAACATAAAATAGGACGTTTTTGAGTTCCAGCTGCCTTTTTGTTCCACCGATGGTCAGTTTACATGATGATCAGTGCAAATAAGTCATTTAAAAATGCCTATCAAAGACAAGCATCATCTAATCAGTCAAATGCTGCCGGATGTTTTCTCTGCTGCAGCATCACTTTTCTCCATGTTTGAGTCTGAACGTGTTTGAATCAGCTGGTCTTTAATAGATGTACGAAGTCAGAGACTGGTTGCATTCAATGCTTACACTCTTAAAAATAAATACTCTTTATTGGCACTGATGGCTCCATGGAACTTTTACATTGTACAAAAGTTTCTTTATAGTGGAAAAAAGGTTCTTTAGACTAAGAAAAACAGGGGTTCTTTTAGGATCTTTTGGGGAACCAAAAATTGCTCTTTTATGGGATTGCTGCAGAAACTCGACCTTTACTTTTAAGAGTATAGACTAATCTTACACGTAATTCATTAAATTTTCTTTTAAGACTGGACATTTTGAGTCCCTTACATAGAAATTGGAAAAGTAAGACTGATTACTATTTCTTAAGACGCAATACATATCTGTTGATTTAGCAGTTCAAGCATCTTTTTTATCAAATATTTTATTTGTAAGGTGTGTTTGTGCATCTGTCTTTTCAATAAATGACACTTGCTTTGAAATCTAATTTCTAATGCAATGACTTTTACATGTTTGAAGTGTGACATAAGAGTCCATAGAGGTTTTGGAGTCACTGTAGAATGAAAGATGCACTGTCAACAAATATTGGAAAACATTGAGCGATGACATGCAAACTGTTGTAGGTAATGCAGCCTTACATTGTGTCTCCCTTTCTGTTCTTTAACAGAAATAAGTGTGTGTGTGTGTGCATATGCAGAACATATGATTGTGATGAAAAAACACAATCGCAGCAAACACAGTGAGAGCTCTCTGACGCGTTCATTGCTTGTTTCATGGCTCAACAGCATATTTCTCAACTATTAAGTGTTAAACAGTGCAGATTCAGATTAATGATCATCAGCATGTGCACGTGTGTGTGTGTGTGTGTGAGAGAGAGTGTGTGTGTGTGTGTGTGTGTGTGTGTGTGAGAGAGAGTGTGTGTGTGTTTGCGTGTTTTTGTGACAAATGAGGACATACATTTGTATAATGACACAGGTATTACAAGGTGGTGACTTTTCAGGACATTGACCCATGTACCCACTTTTCAAAACGCTTATAAATCATACAGAGTGAGTTTTTTGGGGGAAAGTAGAAATGCACCGTCTCCTGTGAGGGCTAAGTTTAGGTGTAGGGCAATAGCACATACAGTTTGTTCAGTATAAAAACATAACACCTGGGATGTCCCCACTTTTTACAAAAACAAACATGTGTGTGTGTGTGTGTGTCTTTTGTATAATGTGGCTGGTAGTGGACAGTGGGATAGTCCAGCTAACAGAGAACATTCTCAGAACTGTGACTAACATAAATCTCAAAGTTAGGAACAAATGTTCTTGCAGTAACATTAATAGAATGTTTGTTCAAATTATCTGCTTTTAAAATTGTTCTCAAAGCATTAGCATTCAAACGTTTTTATACATCATTAATTGAATGTTTTTCCGAAGCTTTTTAGGTGGACATTCACCTAACATTTTCCAAATGTTACTATTTGTTTCGGAATGTTCAAAACATTCAAAAGTAACATTCTCATAATGTTATGAAATGATACAATGTTGTAAAAAGATACAATGGAATGTTTGGAATGTTCACATGATCAAGAAAAAAGTTTTAAAAACATTTTAAAAAGTGAAATAACATTTTTATAATGTTAGCAATATGTTCTTCGAGCATATGCTTGTTAGCTGGGCGATTGCATCCGTCCTAAAACATGATGCGAAACATTTTCCGTTCTTTTGTTTTGTGTTTTTCTGGTGTCACTCAAGACCGAGCGTTTTCATCTGACCAGCTACATAAAACGCTTTGCAAAATGAGCATGAGAACCGCAGATGTTGTTCAGCCCGACAACATCATCCTCAGTAGCGAGAGGAATGTCTTCTCTACGGAGGAATACGGATATAGTGATGCGTTATAAAACCCACCGGTTCCAGGGTGGCGGCCGCATCACTCTCGTTTGTCACAACTCCAGCCAAGTTTGTGATTGGATGATATCAGATTTCAGACATCTTAATGCAAGATGTCATCCGATCTGAAACGTTGCATCTTTGTTATCTGCGATTACGGATGGTCTTTGACCTTCGCTTTTGACGTAGTGCTGCAGTTACAGCTAATTTCCTTGCCTATTGTCTCTCTGCGCGTGTTTTCTCTCTCTCGATTGCCTCTTTGCGTTTTCTTTTTTCAAGTGCCAATTTATTTAAACTCTTTTCCCTTTTTCTTCATTCGCCTTCATTGATTTCCAAACCCCAGCCTTTGTAGGCAGCTGGGGTCCAGCTGTGTGTCTGCTGTCGAGTGTGTGTGTGTGTGTTTCTCTGGCACAGTCTTGTCACAGTGGGCAGAATGCGAGAAAACGACAGACAGAGAGAGAGAGACTTAGAAAAAGTCGCTTGTCATTTTGGACAACAGAAGAGAACTGGGCAAGAAATCAGAGAGATCTGAGCAGAGCGAGAGCGAGACAGCGAGGAGTCCAGGCTCCAAGCTTTATTAGTTGCGCTCCCCAAACGAGAGAGCTGAGGCGTCAGACGCAGCAGGAGAGAGAAAGAGGAGAAATAAAAGAAAGGACCAGAGATTGGGACAGTAAAAGTGGTGCAGGAGATGTGTGAGATCGCTGACTAAATTAATCAGGGCCAAATTATAACACCATATATATCACAGTATAGTTATTTCTGCTGGGAATGTCATTAAAAATATGATCTATTTTAAAGTTTTAGTGGCTGAGACAATAAAAGTGTCTCGGAAGATGTGCAAGATAGCTGACAAAATAAATTAGGACCAAAAGTCATTTTAACATTGTATTTATGTATAAATCACAATATAGTTATTGCTGCTAAAATGTTTTTAAAAATTTGTTTTTTTTTCTATTTTACACTTTTAGAGATTGGGACAGAAGATATGCTATATGCATATGCTATAAGTATATGTAATTTTAATGCTGTCTAACTGTAAATATATCACAATGTAGATATTTCCGCTGGAAATTTTATTTAAAAAATGAACTTTGTTTTAACATTTTAGAAATTGAGACAGTAAAAGTAGCTCAGAAGATGTGTGAGATAGTTGACAAAATTAATTAGCCATTTTAACGCTTTTTACACAATATAGTTATTTCTGCTGAAAATTTGATAAAAAAAATGCATTGCATTTTAAAGTTTTAGAAATTGAGACAGTAAAAGTTTCTCAAAAGATGTGTTTCATTGCATGATTGCTGACTAAATTAAGATCAAAATATAAGTTATTTTAATGCTGTTTAACTGTATATAGCACAATATAGTTATTTCTGCTAAAAATGTGATTGCATTTATGCATTTAGCAGATGCTGTTATACAAAGCAAACAAAAGCAATTCATCAAAAAGCCAACATTATTAATATTAAAAATGCATTCTTTTTAAAACTTTTATGCTTTGTATGTTATATAAACAAGTGAAAGTGCACTTAAAGTGAAAATGATCTTATTATATTATTGTCAGGATTGTGGATTGTGTGTGTTTTGCTCCCCATGTGTTCCCTGTGACCCAGTTTTTCCCTCGTGTTGATTGTGTTCATTTGATTCCAGGTGTGTCTCGTCGTCTTCCCCTATTATCCTATGTTTAAAAGCCCCAGTCCTTCTGTGAGTGTTTGTCGGTTCTGAACGTCATTCCTTGTGTTTCCTGTGCCTCCTATGCTCCCTGTTGGATTATTAAACACTCGTTTGTGAATTCCTCGTTCCGTGCTTGCGTGTTACATTTCGAGTGTGACAATTATACCTTGTTTGGAAGCAAAAAATTTTTTTAAAAGATTTTATTGCAAAGAGATACAATTCACAACACCTGTTTATGATATTTGTCATTTTCACAGCATTTGAAAATGACAACATATTTCCAACATATAATGACAAAATGTATTTCCAACATATATTCCCTGATCGGGAGAATTTTTTATCAAAAAGATCTTCATGGCAATAACAGATCAATTTATACAACAACTATTTACAAAAGAAAGAGGATGTAGACACAATATTTATATATAAACATTAAACAGGTTCTATAACAAAACAAAAAAAAAAAATTTGGTTTAATAAATTTTATAAATTGTTAATATTCTTGGGGATATTTATTCCTAAATATTTAATAAATTTAAGATCCCATTTTAAGGAATAATCCTTTTTTAATTTCGTTTGGGGGGTTATAATTTACGACGGCTTTTTAGTGCCACATTAAAAATAACAAAAATCTAAAATTACGAGATTAAAGTCGTAATATTTCGACTTTATTCCTGTAATTTCGACTTTATTCTCGTAGTATTTTGACTTTATTCTCGAAATATTTCGACTTTATTCTCGTAATATTTTGACTTTATTCTCGAAATATTTCGACTTTATTCTCGAAATATTTCGACTTTATTCTCGTAATATTTTGACTTTATTCTCGAAATATTTCGACTTTATTCTCGTAATATTTTGACTTTATTCTCGTAATATTTTGACTTTATTCTCGAAATATTTCGACTTTATTCTCGTAATATTTTGACTTTATTCTCGAAATATTTCGACTTTATTCTCGTAATATTTTGACTTTATTCTCGAAATATTTCGACTTTATTCTCGTAATATTTTGACTTTATTCTCATAATATTTTGATTTTATTCTCAAAATATTTAGACTTTATTCCCGTAATTTCGACTTTATTCCTGTAATTTCGACTTTATTCTCGTAGTATTTTGACTTTATTCTCGTAGTATTTTGACTTTATTCTCAAAATATTTAGACTTTATTCTCGTAGTATTTCGACTTTATTCTTGTGATTTCTAATTTATTCTCGTAATTTTGACTTTATTCTCGTAATTTTGACTTTATTCTCGTAATTTCGACTTTATTCTCATAATATTTTGATTTTATTCCCGTAATTTCGACTTTATTCTCGTAGTATTTTGACTTTATTCTCATAATATTTTGATTTTATTCCCGTAATTTCGATTTAATTCTCGTAGTATTTTGACTTTATTCTCGTAGTATTTTGACTTTATTCCCGTAATTTTGACTTTATTCTCGTAGTATTTCGACTTTATTCTTGTAATTTCTACTTTATTCTCGTAATTTCGACTTTATTCTCATAATATTTTGATTTTATTCCCGTAATTTCGACTTTATTCTCGTAATATTTTGACTTTATTCTCGTAATTTTGACTTTATTCTCGTAGTATTTTGACTTTATTCTCGTAGTATTTTGACTTTATTATCAAAATATTTAAACTTTATTCTCGTAGTATTTTGACTATATTCTTGTGATTTCTAATTTATTCTCGTAGTATTTTGACTTTATTCTCGTAGTATTTTGACTTTATTCTCAAAATATTTAGACTTTATTCTCGTAGTATTTCGACTTTATTCTTGTGATTTCTAATTTATTCTCGTAATTTTGACTTTATTCTCGTAATTTTGACTTTATTCTCGTAATTTTGACTTTATTCTCGTAATTTTGACTTTATTCTCGTAATTTCGACTTTATTCTCATAATATTTTGATTTTATTCCCGTAATTTCGACTTTATTCTCGTAGTATTTTGACTTTATTCTCATAATATTTTGATTTTATTCCCGTAATTTCGATTTAATTCTCGTAGTATTTTGACTTTATTCCCGTAATTTTGACTTTATTCTCGTAGTATTTCGACTTTATTCTTGTAATTTCTACTTTATTCTCGTAATTTCGACTTTATTCTCATAATATTTTGATTTTATTCCCGTAATTTCGACTTTATTCTCGTAATATTTTGACTTTATTCTCGTAATTTTGACTTTATTCTCGTAGTATTTTGACTTTATTCTCGTAGTATTTTGACTTTATTATCAAAATATTTAAACTTTATTCTCGTAGTATTTTGACTATATTCTTGTGATTTCTAATTTATTCTCGTAATTTTGACTTTATTCTCATAATTTTGACTTCATTCTTGTAATTTCGACTTTATTCTCATAGTATTTAGACTTTATTCTTGCAATTTCAATTTTATTCTCAAAATATTTCGACTTTATTCTCGTAATATTTTGACTTTATTCCCGTAATTTCGACTTTATTCTCATAATATTTTGACTTTATTCCCGTAATTTCGACTTTATTCTCATAATATTTTGACTTTATTCCCGTAATTTCGACTTTATTCTCGTAGTATTTCGACTTTATTCTCGTAATATGTTGACTTTATTCCCGTAATTTCGACTCTATTCTCGTAGTATTTCGACTTTATTCTCGTAATATTTTGACTTTATTCTCGTAGTATTTCGACTTTATTCTCATAATATTTTGACTTTATTCCCGTAATTTCGACTTTATTCTCGTAGTATTTCGACTTTATTCTCGTAATATTTTGACTTTATTCTCGTAATATTTTGATTTTATTCTCATAATATTTTGACTTTATTCTCGTAGTATTTCGACTTTATTCTCATAATATTTTGACTTTATTCCCGTAATTTCGACTTTATTCTCGTAGTATTTCGACTTTATTCTCGTAATATTTTGACTTTATTCCCGTAATTTCGACTTTATTCTCGTAGTATTTCGACTTTATTCTCGTAATATTTTGACTTTATTCTCGTAGTATTTCGACTTTATTCTCGTAATATTTTGACTTTATTTTCGTAGTATTTTGACTTTATTCTCGTAGTATTTCGACTTTATTCTCATAATATTTTGACTTTATTCCCGTAATTTTGACTTTATTCTCGTAGTATTTCGACTTTATTCTCGTAATATTTTGACTTTATTCCCGTAATTTCGACTTTATTCTCGTAGTATTTCGACTTTATTCTCGTAATATTTTGACTTTTATTCCCGTAATTTCGACTTTATTCTCGTAGTATTTCGACTTTATTCTCGTAATATTTCGACTTTATTCCCATAATTTCGATTTTATTCTCGTAGTATTTTGACTTTATTCTCGTAGTATTTCGACTTTATTCTCGTAGTATTTTGACTTTATTCTCGTAGTATTTCGACTTTATTCTCGCAATATATCAATTTATTCTCGTAATATTTCGACTTATTCTCTTAATTTCGACTTTATTCTCGATATATTTTTACTTGACTTTATTCTCGTAGTATTTTGACTTTATTCTCATAATTTCGACTTTATTCTCGCAATATATCGACTTATTCTCGTAATTTTGACTTTATTCTCGTAGTATTTTGACTTTATTCTCGTAGTATTTCGACTTTATTCTTGTAATTTCTACTTTATTCTCGTAATTTTGACTTTATTCTCGTAATATTTTGACTTTATTCTCGTAATTTTGACTTTATTCTCGTAGTATTTTGACTTTATTCTCGTAGTATTTTGACTTTATTATCAAAATATTTAAACTTTATTCTCGTAATTTCGACTTTATTCTCATAATATTTTGATTTTATTCCCGTAATTTCGACTTTATTCTCGTAGCATTTTGACTTTATTCTCGTAGTATTTTGACTTTATTCTCGAAATATTTAAACTTTATTCTCGTAGTATTTTGACTATATTCTTGTGATTTCTAATTTATTCTCATAGTATTTCGACTTTATTCTTGCAATTTCAACTTTATTCTCAAAATATTTCGACTTTATTCTCGTAATATTTTGACTTTATTCCCGTAATTTCGACTTTATTCTCATAATATTTTGACTTTATTCCTGTAATTTCGACTTTATTCTCGTAGTATTTTGACTTTATTCTCTAAATATTTTGACTTTATTCTCGTAGTATTTTGACTGATTTTATTCTCGTAATATTTAAATTTATCCTAGTAATTTCGTCTTTATTCTCGTAATTTCGACTTTATTCTCGAAATATTTTTACTTTATTCTCGTAGTATTTTGACTTTATTCTCGTAGTATTTCGAGTTTATTTTCGTAATATTTCGACTTATTCTCACAATTTCGACTTTATTCTCGTAATATTTTGACTTTATTCTCATAGTATTTCGACTTTATTCTCGAAATATTTTGACTTTATTCTCGTAATATTTCGACTTTATTCTCATAGTATTTCGACTTTATTCTCGCAATATATCAATTTATTCTCGTAATATTTCGACTTATTCTCGTAATATTTCGATTTATTCTCGTAATTTCTACTTAATTCTCGAAATATTTTGACTTTATTCTCGTAATATTTCGACTTTATTCTCATAGTATTTAGACTTTATTCTCATAATATTTCGACTTTATTCTCATAGTATTTAGACTTTATTCTCATAATATTTTGACTTTATTCTCGCAATATATCAACTTATTCTCGAAATATTTCGACTTATTCTAGTAATATTTCGAATTATTCTCAGAATTTCGACTTTATTATCATAGTATTTCGATTTTATTCTCATAATATTTTGACTTTATTCTCGTAATATATCGACTTATTCTCATAATATTTCGACTTATTCTGGTAATTTCGACTTAATTCTCGTAGTATTTCGACTTTATTTTCGTAATATTTTGACTTTATTCTCGCAATATATCGACTTATTCTCATAATTTCGACTTTATTATAGTATTTCGACTTTATTCTTGAAATATTACGACTTTAATCTCGTAATCTTAGATTTTTAACAATTTTTTAACGTGCCACTAAAACGCCGCCGTAATAACTAAAGGTCAATACTTGTGTTTTTAAAATATTCAATTTAAATACTGAAAAAGACCCAAAAGTTTGTAATGCTGCCCATAGCTCAGCCAATGACTCTGATGTTATTAACTTTTATTTTTTAATTTTGCCTGATCCACTGCCCCAGGGGTTCGATAAACAATGTGAAGAGTAAAAGGGACAGGATACAAAACATTTAAATAATTTTCATATTAAATCTCTGCTGTCTGTTGTACTGTGTATACCGTTCTCAGAACGTTCTGGCAAGGTTCTCTCCACGTTATGATAAGTAAAGTTATAGTAATTTTAATATAATTTTCATTTAGAGTTATCTGGCCTTTAATAATGTTCCCAACACATTTTGTAGCACAAAAACACTATTTAGTTGGACGTAGGTCTAACGTTTTTTAAATGTTACTCTTTGTTTCAGAATGTTTAGGGAACAATCAAAAGTAACATTCCCATATCGTTTGCAAAATTAGGAAATGTAATGTTCCCTTAACGTTCGTATAACCGAGAATTTTTTTTTTTGGAACTTGACATTTTGAACATTCCGAAAACATTCAGAAATAACGTTTTCGTAACGTAAAGGGAACGTTAGAACGTATTTTCATTAGCTGAGCATCATCATCAGCTCTGGTCTTAATTAAAGCAGGAAAAGTTGAATTTCTCAGTACAGTTCTCATACATGAGAAGCACACTCATGTTACTGTCTCTTGTACATGATAAGCGTGTGTTAAGCGTGTGCGTGAGAGGCTGTGGTTTCCATGCATTTCCTCAGGTCATGTCTGTGTGTGGCCGCTGCTGTGACTCAGATGTTCAGCTTCGGTCACATTAAGTCCAGCGTCTTATAAAAAACAGAAACACACTTAAAATGTCCTGCAGCATTAAATTGCTTTGGCATTTGCATTTGGGAATTTTGAGGCAGAAAAATCACATGTGTCAACTCAAAACCTCAGTTATTGAATGGAGAGCAAATAGAGGCTCTATTTCTTTCTATTTCTCTTGATGAGTTGTTGGAGAAGCATTTGAGACAAAGTGCATTCAGTCTCCTGAGCTGTAAAAGAGCTCTAAGCGATACAATTTTCCTGTGGATTTGTTTTTGAAGTTAGATGACGGTTTGTGAAGTAAACAGTTGACTTGTGCCATGCTTTAACGCAGGATGAAGCGCTGATACTCACCTAACTGATGCATCTGCAGTGCTGATATTGTTGTTTGCTTGTCAGAATAGGGATAAATAAAAACACCTATGCAGCACCGGCCACTTAAAACACACACACACACATTTAGAGTTCACCCACCACAGTAAACACACAAGCGCATAGACCCGTAGAGAGTTTTGTTTGTGTGCAATGTGTCGTGATGGACTGACGGGGCTATAAACAGTGTATCTTTTCTGAGTGAAGTCTGTTTGCCTGTTTGAGTCTTGTGGTAGCGAACTGCCATGCTCAATTTACACACACACACACAGAGAGAGAGAGAGGTCGTATGTAATGGAATAGCTCATCTTAACTAGAAGTTTTCATTTGGTTTTGCCCTGGATCGACGACTTCTTATAGTCATGTGGTAAAACAAAACACATTATATTCCAGTCGTTCCCTTTAGTTCATACACGAAATCAATACTTTAATCTCTCCTAACTGTGAATGATTCATCAGTGAGTATTCAGCATTTTGTCTTCATAATTTTTTAGACTTGACTTTCAATCACATCCCGGTCAGATGCTTTAAAAATGAATCACTCATTTAATTAAAGGAAGGCTGTGTTCGTCACTGAGTGTGAAAGCAGCACCATGTTCATTACAGAACGTGCAATTCAACTATTAATCCGACACCCGTCAGGAAACGTGCATGTATCATTATGAACAGAAATCATAATTGCAATCATAAATGCAACTAGTGATATCATGCAATTGTCAAAAGCATGCTAGTTGTCAAGTGCAGAGGTTTTAACAAGAGTTTAGAAGAGTTGAAAAACTGTGTAAAAAATGTAACAATAAATAAATATTACCAAATAAAATTCAACTAATTAATAAATTGATTAGAATAAATGTACATTGCTTAAATTAATTAAATAAATATAATATTAAATATTAAAAATTATATGTATTAATAAATAATTATGACTTAAACAAATAAAAAAATAAATTTAACACAAATAATTTTCAAATAATATTTTAAACATTTATAACATTGTTGTAATAATATCTGTGGCATCTAAAACCCTGGTCAATTTGTGACATATGCAGAAAACAGCATAAAATGAACAGTTGTTTGACGTTATTTTTTCTTCAGAATAACTTGCACTAATGAACCGATCACAATAAGACTGGTTCAAGCTCAGCTCAGTATCACATAAAGCACATAAAGACCTTGAGCTTAGAGACTGAAGGAGCGAGAAAGACTCCCTAAACCTCCCTCACGCTGTACCTGTAGTCAACAGGTACAAATCAACACACACACACACACACTCCTCTGAGGCTTTATGAGTGAGGAGGATCTATCACAAAATCTATGGTTTCATATGAAGTCAGTTATATTTGTTATATCCATATAATTATATATATTATATTTGTTATATGTTTCAAAGCAGCTTTACAGAAAATGATGATGTTAATATTTATATCTTCATGCCTCATAGTTGCATTTAGCAGAATAGAGCTGGGTGATAATATAGTTACATTTTGCGTTGACATAAGCAAAAATAGTAAGTAATTGCAACAGTTAATGCTCCCACAAAACCAAAAACATGACTCCTGAACCTTTTCAAAAGTGAACTCCTGCTCTTCTACAGGTTTCACTGTATTAACAAGGACATTTTTGACTGGTGAGGACATTTGAAGTAAAGCGAAACAAGACGAAGCACTGAGCCAACACTTTTAACTGGAACGTCTGGTTATTAGAAGAGAATTGGAGCAGATCTGTGTTGCCGTTTCTCCTGCACACATCACATATCTCCAGCTCTGCTGTCAGGAGCGAGTGTGTATGATGTGTTAATAAATATGGTCAGATTTGATAAGTCCAGGGATCTGACGGCAGGAAGTCGAGTCGTGAGAAAGGAAGTCAGCGATTATATCACAGATAGCAACATCAAACACGCGGATGATCGGACATAAACCCAATGCAGCTTGCATTTGTGTTTCTAATAGAATTACTCAGGAGGAATAGAACTAGTCACAAATGAGTTGTACAGTAAGATATACTGTAGATATCTGATGAGAAAAGTTTCAGTAATGAGATCTCGGACTATTGCATCTTAATATTTAAATTTCAAGTTTATTTGTATAGCGCTTTTCACAATACCAATCGTTGCAAAGCAGCTTTACAGAAAATATTAAGTTTCTACATTATATTCAGTAGTAGGTTATTAGTGGTGACTATGGCATAAATGTACAGTAAGAATCATGCAGTTAGTTACAAATTACACGTAATCAAACAGTTTCGTGTTGCTCCAGGGTTAGCATCATCTGAGGTCTTCTGGACCTATCCCAGATAACAGAGACGTTATAAACAAACGTTATTCCCATAACGTTAATAGAACGTTTGTTCAAAGTTATGTGGTCTTCAATATTGTTTTTAAAAAGCATTGTTTATTCATTGCTCACGGAATGTTTTTCAGAAATGTTTAGTTGGACGTTCATCTGATGTTTTTAAACTTGTTTCAGAACATTCCGAGAACGTTTAAAAGTAGCGTTCCCATAAAGTTTGCAAATGGAATGTTCTATTCAGCATTCCCAGAACTCAGAATATAATTTTTTTTTTTTTTTTAAATAACATTTTCATAACACATTTCTGAACCTATTTCTATTCACTGGGATGTGTGTTTTTCATAGACGTAACATCTGAACATCTGAAGTTTAGAAGAAACAATTGAGATTTTGTGATTTGCCTTTCCAGCGGATTTGAGCGCGGATCGGATCGGAAAAGCACGTTTTTTTAATCGCTGCCAAACCAGAGAGACAAAACTGGGCCTTCCTTAAAACACATAAATGTCTGTGGTTGATGGCAGAGCGATGACGAGAGAGGAAATATTATTGATTATGAAGTTATTTGGCACTGATTTACTGTATATGAGCAGTGATGTGTCACTGAGGTGTGACTATCTGTGTAACACACACACACGCACATGCACACACACACACACGCGCGCACGATTGGATGCGACTGGAGGGGAAAGAGACTCCTGCGCTCCGTTTGGTCCCTCTGACGCCACACACAGCTCCCTTCCCCCCGAAACCACATCACACACACATCAAACATACACGGCCCACGAGCCCTTCTGCTTTGACTTACAGTAACACACACACACACACACACAGTCCTCCAGTGATACACATCAAAGATTCTCTTAAAAACCCCGTTTGCCTTTTTAAACTTCCAATTTTTCCAACCCACTCAATTTCATTTTTATTTAGTTCTTTTTTCCACTTTTCTTTCTCTCTTTTTTGGCGAGAGTATCAGCAATCACACACACACACACACACACACACACACACACAGACACACACACACACACACACACAGTTCCTTTAGTTTTTTGCCATCTCTGCACTTTCTGTGACTTTAATTAGTGTTTTTAAGACTTTACTTTAGATTCTCATTAACACGCAAATGAAATCAAATCAAACGAATGTGAACTGTGAGATATATATATATATATAAACACACACACACACATTTACACAGTTTATCCAGCTGTGTGTATAAAAGAGGGATCTTTTAGATTTGTCGGTGACACGGATGTCACATATACATATAATAATTTTATTTTTAATATTTTAGAAAAAACATTCTTCTGCTCACCAAGGCTACATTTATTTGACCAAAAATACAGTAAAAACTGTAAAAATTTTGAAATATTATTACAATTTAAAGTGTATTTTTTCTATGTGAATATGTGTTAAACTGTATTTATTTATGTGATGCGCAGCTGTATTTTCAGCATCATTTCTCCAGTCTTCAGTGTCACATGATCTTCAGAAATCATAATAATATACTGATTTACTGCTCAAGAGTACTTCTGATTATTATCAATGAAGAAAGCAGCTGTGCTGCACAATATTTTTCACAGTTCACTGATAAATAAGAAGTTCAAAGAACAGCATTTATTTGAAATAGCAATCTTTTAGAACATTATAAATGACTTTACTGTCAATTTTGATTAATTTAATGCATCCTTGATGAATAAAAAAGTGTTAATTAATAAATGAATAAAATTAACAATAATAAAAAAATGACTGAGCTTAAACTTTTGAACAGTGCTGTATGCATCCATGTCAACCACCTAATGTTTTTAAATATTACTCGTTCTAATTATTTGTTTATTTTTTGTAGTTTTCCACTGAGTTTAATTCTTTGTAGGATGGTATGAATTTAATTCAGCAAGTAACAGTATTGCTTAATTAAAAACACTTCTGTGTGCTGTAGAATCTGATCTGACCTCTTACACATCCAAACATTTCCACAAGGTGGCGCTCAGTCGATGCTGAGCACGAGGAACATAGAAACCTGGCCTGCAAAGATCACACACACGAGTCATTTGATGTTCTTCTTCTTCTCAGTGCGAGTGGTTTGAGCTCCTCGCATTAAACAACACAAGCTGCGAGATTGCGGATTCTTTAATGACTCGAGGTAGAAATGCTTTCTGAGTTCGTAAAAGCCGGAGCAGGATAGCAGGCATATTTGTGAAACCCCAACACTAATTTCTCAGCGAATGTCACAACTGATGTGCAGCTAACCGACTCTCACATTATCCAGCTCAAAGAGGAGCTTTATTTAGCCCCCACCCGCCATTAAAACTTCAAAACGGCCCTCTCGCGCCGGGCCCTGAGAATGTTTTAATATCCACCGACCGCTATTGTGCGGTCTGCGCGAATGTACAAAATAAAGAGCCACATCAGAAAGCCTGGAAGATGTTGCAAACATTTTCTTGCATCGAGAGATGGAAAAAATTGACCAGGAAAACAAATTTGGGGGGGAAGCAAAGGTATTTATAGTGCGGTATGAGAGCGAGAGAGATTTGAGACAAGACAGTAATGACGAGGGATTGGTTTGATTCAGAATGTGGTGTGTGTTTGCCATCATAGACTCGCTGCGACATTCCTGGACTGTAGCGCTAACCAGAGACACACACACACACACATGCAACACAGATGCATGGACACACACACAAAAAATGCATGCACACAGATACACAGCACCGAAACATTCTGCAGCATGATTGCGAGAAAATTCACGAATGAGATCTCTTTGAAATTGCAAGAAGCGATGACATTAAATGCATTCTCAAACTGTATGCAATCAGAGGTCAGAGATCTTGATATGAACTTATGCATGTCAAAAATTGACTCACTTGTGTCTAAATGATGAAAAAGCAATAAACTGGAGAGGCCTTTATACACACATCCAATGCTTTTGACTGATAAACATTCTGAGGATTTGTGAGACACTTAAACGCTCATGCATTACATTTCATGACAGAAAAGCGTGGGATGACAGAGGTGATATTCTCGATGTGCATACACATCACAGAGATGATCACAGAAACCACAAAAACACTCACCAAATGCAAGAAAAAAAGTGCCTTTGGCGTGCAAATAAAACAGTTGGCTCGTCATCTTTTTATTAATTGCAATGTAAAATACATGGTTTAAATTACAACGTAAGAGCGATAATATGACCTGCATGAAGGTCATGAAACGATGTGAGCTAATCAAATCAAAATCAAAGACACAAGTGGTTACTAAAGAAAACATCTGTCTTAAATCACACGTCTTCTTACTATTTTTACCTCATAATGTAGCTTTAGATCATAGAACTGTGACGACACATTCTTGACTTTGAGCCACCAAAACAAAAAATATACGTAAAGGGATTTTGATCCATGTATTTTTGTTTTGCTGGCATTAAGTCGCAATGAAGGGAAGTAACCGATCTTTTAAAATTGATTATCAGAATAAAATCTGGTTTTGTGAATCGGCTGTGGACTGGATTTTGAGATGCGAGTCAATTGTAAGAAAAAATGCAGTGTTTAAGTGAACAAAACGATCGGAGAAGTCATGCTTATGTCACCAGAGAAAAGATCCAGAGATATTTTGATAAAAAATGACAGGCCAATTAAAAAAAGAGAAAGAGAAACATGAAAGAAACAAACATAATTTGATCAATAAACATTCATTTGCATAATGGATAGGATGACATTTACTTTCATGCCCACTTTTTTGTCATTATGATTATATATAATTATATACAATGTTTTTGTCATTAGAATTATAATCAACATAATATTATTTCATTACTATATGAAAATGAAATATATATATTAATATATAAAACTATATAAATATACAAAAACATATTACAATATTAAAAATTATAAATTAAAAATATTTTTATTATTTAATTATTCATTTCTATTAATAAAAAATGTAATTATTATAGTAATTGTAATATATATATATACATACACATTTTATGCAATATATGCACTATTAATATATATTTGTGCTGTCAAATGATTAATCACATCCAAAATAAAAGTTTTTGTTTACATAATATATGTGTGTGTACTGTGTATATTTATTATGTGTATATCAATACAAACACTTGCATGCATATATTTAAGAAAAATATGTTATGTTTATATGTGAAATATATTTTATAAATGTATATATTTTAAAAGTATATACTGTATGTGCGTGTATTTATATATACATAATAAATATGCACAGTACACATATATAATGTAAACAACATTTTTTTTTTTGGATGCGATTAATTGCGATTAATTGTTCGACAGCACTAATATATATATATATTAGGGCTGTCAATGGTAATGCATTAACACATGTGATTAATCTAAAATTTTAATGCATTAATTTTTTTTTTAACGCAAAATAATCATTTGATAAAGTTTGACCCCAACTTTTTGCCATCATCGCAGCGTGGAAAGAAATCATTGCCTGCGTCCCAATGTGCACACTACCCTAAATTCTGTGTGATATTAGTGGAATAACCCTGATTTTCAATCACAACAAATGAAAACATTTACTTTAGTCATTTAGCAGACGCTTTTATCCAAAGCGACTTACAAATAAGAAAAAGTAACTAAAACTAAAAGTTAACACTCTGTAAATACTCTATACACACACATTTAAGAAAATACAGAAATTAAATTAAATTGACAAATGCATACAACAACATTTCAAAAGTAAACATATTAAGGAAAAAAATAAATAAATAAAATAAAAAGCGATACTTATATCCTTTGCCGGTGTCCTAGCCCGGTGGAGTATATATATATATATATAAATATATATATACACTCACCTAAAGGATTATTAGGAACACCATACTAATACTGTGTTTGACCCACTTTCGCCTTCAGAACTGCCTTAATTCTACGTGGCACTGATTCAACAAGGTGCTGAAAGCATTCTATAGAAATGTTGGCCCATATTGATAGGATAGCATCTTGCAGTTGATGGAGATTTGTGGGATGCACATCCAGGGCACGAAGCTCCCGTTCCACCACATCCCAAAGATGCTCTATTTGGTTGAGATCTGGTGACTGTGGGGGCCATTTTAGTACAGTGAACTCATTGTCATGTTCAAGAAACCAATTTGAAATGATTCGAGCTTTGTGACATGGTGCATTATCCTGCTGGAAGTAGCCATCAGAGGATGGGTACATGGTGGTCATAAAGGGATGGACATGGTCAGAAACAATGCTCAGGTAGGCCGTGGCATTTAAACGATGCCCAATTGGCACTAAGGGGCCTAAAGTGTGCCAAGAAAACATCCCCCACACCATTACACCACCACCACCAGCCTGCACAGTGGTAACAAGGCATGATGGATCCATGTTCTCATTCTGTTTACGCCAAATTCTGACTCTACCATCTGAATGTCTCAACAGAAATCGAGACTCATCAGACCAGGCAACATTTTTCCAGTCTTCAACCGTCCAATTTTGGTGAGCTCGTGCAAATTGTAGCCTCTTTTTCCTATTTGATGAGTGGTACCCGGTGGGGTCTTCTGCTGTTGTAGCCCATCCGCCTCAAGGTTGTGCGTGTTGTGGCTTCACAAATGCTTTGCTTCATTCCTCGGTTGTAACGAGTGGTTATTTCAGTCAAAGTTACTCTTCTATCAGCTTGAATCAGTCGGCCCATTCTCCTCTGACCTCTAGCATCAACAAGGCATTTTCGCCCACAGGACTGCCGCATACTGGATGTTTTTCCCTTTTCACACCATTCTTTGTAAACCCTAGAAATGGTTGTGCGTGAAAATCCCAGTAACTGAGCAGATTGTGAAATACTCAGACCGGCCCGTCTGGCACCAACAAACATGCCACGCTCAAAATTGCTTAAATCACCTTTCTTTCCCATTCTGACATTCAGTTTGGAGTTCAGGAGATTGTCTTGACTAGGACCACACCCCTAAATGCATTGAAGCAACTGCCATGTGATTGGTTGATTAGATAATTGCATTAATGAGAAATTGAACAGGTGTTCCTAATAATCCTTTAGGTGAGTGTATATTAATAAATTTTTGCATTTCATTTTTTATATATATCCATAAACTGTAGTGTGTGTGTGATGCTGTTTTCATGATAAAATCTACTGATATCATTTCCCTTTTCACCCACAACCTCTAACAAGCCAGGTTAGGTCAGTTCAAACCAGTTTAGCTCAAACCATTTCATGCTACGTTTGAATGGTTTCTATAGCAGAGAAATCAACAGAAGAGTCGTCTGATAGCAGAGATCTGTGTGTTATAGCACGCTGTCATGCAGCACAGCGCCACGCCGTGTTTGTCATCGTGCCTTCGGCGCAGGGAATTTCCGCTGCTGTCGTTTGAATATCTCTCACCATCTGAGTCAGGGGTCCCGCGTCTCTCCCTTTCTGTTTCTCTCTCACACACACACATCCTACTCCTTTCATCTGCGTGCAAACACTTTCCTCACTGCACGTTTTCTCTTCAGGTGTTTTTTTGTTGTTTGCTAAATCACACCTTTGGAGTCTGGCTTTCTCTGCGCTCGGCTGGTCGTCTCGGAGCTGAAGGTGCTCTTCCCGCTGCGTTTACCGTAAACCCTGAAGCTTGTGATTCAGCGGGGCCAACCCTGATGAAGAGCGTTTTGCATTCTCAGAGCAACTCATGCAGTCATGCAGTCACTAAAACAGCATCTCAATCAATGCAGATGAGAACATCGATCAGGAGTCAGGAAATTATTTTTGGAAACGGATTGGATAACCTGATATGTACTTCACTTATGTCTGTTTAGGGTGCTTCTTTAGTTCAAGAAGAGGTGTTTTTACTGTAATCGATCTGATCATGCATAACAAATGATGTGCTTAATCACCAGAAATAGTCTGAATATGCTGTCCTCATTTACTCATCCTCAAGATGTTCCGATAGATATTGTTTTTTAAAAAGTCTTGGTGTTTTTTTGTACATACAGTGAAACTCAATGGAGTTTACATCAGAATATCTTAAAAAAGTCACACGGTTTAAAAAAGAGCAGACATGAAAGTGAGTGAAGGATTTTTCTGTTTAAAATAATCGTATTTCAAGTTTATATCAGCCCTAAAAGTACATTTTGTCACCTTTAAAAATTCCTGAATATTATCAGATATGATATAAAGCATAATATAATTTAAAGAAAGATGCACAAACATACTGTAAAAACAAAACATTACAGAAAAAGGCATTTGTTTAAACTGTGCTGTGAAAAAAAAAGAAAGTTGAGCAAACTTTTCAAAGATTTAAGGCAACCAGCTTCAGCAGATTTTTGTGTTTTCTCAACTTGTTGTTTTAAGTTTATACAACAACAAGTTGAGAAAACTCAAAAATCTGTTGAAGCTGGCTGCCTTAAACTTTTAAGTTTGTTCAATTTTTTTTTTTTTACAATGTGGTTTTAACTGATAACACATTAGTTTAACTACTATTTAGTTGGGTTTTAACTACTAAAAATTAAATACCAAATGTCATTTTTTTGTAAAGAATGATGCACAAACATACTGTAAAAAAACAAAACATTACAGAAAACGACATTTGTTGGGTTTCAAATGCTAAAAATATCAGTTTTTTTTTTACTGCTATTTAACTGCTAAAATATCAAATATCAAACACTAAAAAGGTTTTTTTGTTGTAGCTCACAAAGCTCGCAACACCAGGGTCATGGGTTCGATTCCAAGGGAAACATGAACTGATAAAATGTAGATGTGTACTTTGAATGCAATGCAAGTCACTTTGGATAAAAGCATTTCCCAAATGCATAAATGTAAATATCATGTCATTTATTGTAAAGAAAGATGCAGAAACACACTTTAAAAACAACAGACATTTGTTGGGTTTTAACTAGTAAATATCAAATGTCATTTTTTGGTAAAGAAAGATGCACAAACACTTCAAAAGCAAAACATTTTTGGAAAAAGACATTTGTTTGGTTTTAACTGCTAAAACACTAGAAACCAGTCAGTGTGGTTAGTGGTTAGTTAGTGGATGCTGCTGCCAGTTAATGTGATTCTCCACAGCTGGTCACATGTGAGAACTGACTTCACACATTCACTGAAAACACCTGATTCAAACACTTTGAGACGCAAACATAAAGAACAGTGTGGCTTGTGAAGAGAAAACATCCTTCAGAACACATTTAGAAGTGGTCAGATACTTTTGGATACTTATTTGTGTTATAACAAACTAGGCATGCAATGTCTACTGATGAGAAGAAAGAAAGTGTTTGAGAAGCTGCTCCATTTTAACAGACAAATGCATAAACAAACGATCACTACAATATTACTAGAGGAAAGATTTATTGCTTTTAAGTCACTATCTTTTACTGAATTATCAGCTTGGTTTCAGATGTTTCTCCTAAAATCCCCAAGGTGAAGTAAAAGCACAAATGAGTCAGATGAGGTACAGTAATAGCAGTTATTGAGATCTGTTTCTGGTCGAATCATTGTTGAGATCTCTTCTGAAGCCCTAGAGGAGACACGTGAGATTTCTGGGTGTTTTCTGAGACTTGTTTGCTCTCCATTAATCTCACTGCTGTCTTGGAGGAGCATCTTGTCGTTCTTCTTACGGGTTCCCATGATGCATCAGACCTGGAACTGATATTACGTCTGGAACACAAACACACGTTTGATGAAGCCGCTGTGAAAGCTTCCCACACACTATGAAAACCCTGTTAATATCGCAGTCACAAGCAAATGTCATTTAAATATCTGAGTCTTCTAAAGAATTTGCTTTTTTTTAGTCCTATTGAAAAGACCTAGTGTTTCAGAAGAGATCTCAAACTTTTCTTATCACATGATCTGCTTTTTACATCAATTTACCTCGCTACTCTTACTTAAGATGATTCTTGATGTTGCTTATATATTATGTATTCTTCAGCTAGAGATGATGTATGTTGAGCAGCTGTGACGACTTGTTGAATTGTGTTAATTGGTTTTCTTGCTTTAGTAATGGCATTCATTCTTGCTACATGAGATACACATCTGTGATGCAATGCCCTGTTATACTGCATTTCTGTACAGTATTTATGGTTTCTATAGCCGTGGCATCATTATGATGGTATTAAGAGGTGGATTCATTCATGTAGGACACCACTGAAGGCCTAGGTGTGAATATATGAAATAATCATTAAATAATTACGATTTTGTGTGTGTGTGTGTGTGTGTGTGTGTGTGTGTGTGCATGTTTATGTGGTTTATGAGGACACAAATGTGTATAATGACATGGGTATGACAGAGGTATTACAATATGAAGGTGGTTTATGAGGACACTGCCTATGTCCCCGTAATTCAAAAGGCTTAAAAAACATACTAAATGGTGTTTTTTTGAAAATCTAAAAATGCACAAAGTCTCCTGTGAGGGCTAAGTTTAGGTGTAGGGTTGGTGTAGGGCAATAGCACACACAGTTTGTTCAGTATAAAAACCATTACGCCTATGGAGAGTCCCCATAAACCACAAAAACCAACGTGTGTGTGTGTGTGTGTGTGTGTGTGTGTGTGTGAGTGTGTGTGTGTGTGTGTGTGTGTGTGTGTGTGTATAATGAAATAATATAATCAAATGTCAATCAATATAATGTTATAATCAGTGTAAATAATTAAATAAGTGAATGCAATGTATATTATATATGTATTTAAATAAATATAATGAAATAATCAATATGATTAAATGTCATAATCAGTATAATTATTTTATTAATTTCTTGAAAAGGGTGAAGCAAATACAGTTACAGTTGAACCTGTAAATTTTGTCAGCGTGTCAACTGCTGACCCGTTTGTGTAGCGTTATTCCTCCTCATACACTGATACAGTACTTGAGTGAAACACACTGGGCTCTTGACTCAGTAGCATCAGGGGCTCTCTGAGAGAAGGTGATGCTGGTTGAGCGGAGGAAGCTCTCTCTTATCAGAGCTTATCAGAGCGTGTGTGAGATGACTGACCACCTGCGTGACTTATGAGAATCGCACGGGGACACGAGCTGAAGCAAACAGCAACCGGGATCTGCGTTCTGTCCAGGGTTGACCCCTGCGAGTGACGTCTGTGTAGTGTGTGTGCCGTGGGAGGTGTTGAAGCTGTGATGTGGTGCGTCTCTGACTCATTGTCAGAGTGTGAAAATAGCCGAGTCAGATAATTCTCGCTGTGTTGTTAAACTTCTTTGAGACATTCGAATTGTTGGATGTTTGCTCAAAGGATACTAATCACGGATCGCAGCACACGTGACCTCGCCGACGGTAAGATTGAGTGTGGTTTTGCTCTCTTGAAGACTGTAACCTTTAGTATTTTCTCTCATTGTTGCTCATCACAATATTACAGCTTGACCTTTTAAACTAGCTGTGTGTTCTAGTAAGTCAAAATGACACATGATGCTGCTTCCTTCTGACATGTGGCTTTTTGTATTTTAAGGCGTGCTTTCTTACTCATAATTCATGGTTTAATGCATGTTTTAGGTCAGATTGTGGAGTAAATGAGTGTAGAATGATAGTGTGGATATAATATAGATTAGAATATCTACATCAGGTTTTTCCATCTGAAGATGCAGAATATGTGCTTGTCTCGTAATGGCGGCCAATATTCGTTTCTTAACTTTAAATTTAAAACTTCAGTGCATTGATTAGATTTTTTATCAGTTTTTTATAAATGCAGGATTTCATGTTTTAGACAATTTTGCCTTTCAGTAAAATAAGATGAGAAAGGATAAATAGAAAAATATTAACATAAAAAAGCAAAGGCCAGACTAACACAAGTGTGCTTTATAGGCAAAGAGAAATAAACTAAATAAATAATAAAATAAATAAAGTCAATTTTTAAATCATCAAACATGTTTTAAATATATTATTATAATTATTTTGTCATAGTGCGTATTTTCCATGCTGTGTGCCATTAAAGCATCATCTGATGTGTGTTTTACTGACTCTCTCTCGATCTGTGGCCCCCTGCGGCTCTACAGAGATTTATGAGTGAAATAAAAGCCTGAGTGAAGAATGTGCTTGGATGCAGAGAGATAAAGTGAGCCATCCAGCGTGATGATGATGCAGGCCACGGTCCCTCACTCATAAAGCAAATTACAGCCTAATGCGGAGCAGACCCGGTTCTGTGTTCTTCCAGGGAAACCCCAGCGCCACGGCACCAGTCTCTGTCCGCTCATCATGACACATCGCTTATTAAAGATATGCCACATTAATGCATTAAAAATGATCTTCGTACTCAGATTAGATGCAAAATTAGCGTGCAAAAAATAAATAATATCAAAAAGTCGATCTACAAACATACAGAAATCTGAGTTTATTTTTGTAGACTCTCTGGACAGGTGCATTATGGGATGCTTATAAACACTAGCAACGGACTTGCTTTTCCTTCACTACACATGACAACGTGTTCATATTTCATATTTATGCTTGTAAAAAAACTATAAAATAATTTAGTTAATCTCTCTCTCTTGGATTGCTCCCTTTAGGTTAATAGATAGAATTTTGTATTTATATATAAGATTGTGTGTGTGTGTGTGTGTATATTACAGACACATAAATGTAATACAATACTAAATAAAATACATTTAATATATATAATAAATACATAAATATATCTACTAAATATAAGTACACACACAAATGTAATTTGTATATGTAATTTGTATATTTGTATATTTTTTTATATGTAAATACACACATATACACACACACACACACACACACACACGCACACACACATACACAAAACATATCTACTACACTAATTTAACCAGGAGATTAAAATGAACATGTTTTAAGATCACGAGAAACAGATCTTTCAGACTTTTAACTGGTGGTGTAGATAGATGCATAGATAGATAGTACTTATAACAATTTGTTTCTCCATGTGAAATGAAAGCTTAGCTTAACACTCATTTTTGCCGATGGGTTTGATTGCCCCTGTTTTGCACAGTCATAACTGGAAAGGCCCTGGTCATATGCATTATGGGTGCTGGAGTGTGTGTTTGTGTGTGCGTGTGTGTGTGTGTGCGTGTGTGTGTGTGTGTTTGCATCTGCAGTGAACCGGTGGGAACAGCACGTGTTTGACATGTACATTGAGCAGAGGTGTATTACTCATACGTGAGCAGCAGTGGGTCTTCACAAACACACACACACACACACACTCCTGCATGCGTCAGCGCTGCATTGTTTGTTCCATTACGGTCGAATTGAAACTGTAGCTTCCTGCCCTGCTTCTGTACCAACTGATTAGAGAGATGCTAATAAACTCAGAGTTCAGCGTCAGAATGATGAACGATCACCCACAACTCCATCCTGCAAGCTGCTTTAACTCCACTCTTATTTTTACACTCGAGTGCACTTAAAAGATCAGCTTTTATTTGAGTGCCAACACTTATTTAATTTCCATTAATCATGTCTTTACATTTGCTCATTTAGCACACATGCAAATAAACTTAGAAATGAAGGATGATTATGATAAAAAGCAACAATATTAGTGGTGCAACAAAAACAAAATAGTACAAACCAGCAATATTTCATGCAATTTTAAATTAAAACACAGTTGCATCACAAAAACAATGATTCTACAGTGATTCTGTGATGTTATTGTGTTGCATTTATTTTGTTGCAAAAATACTGCTAATAAAAATGATCATTTTAAACATGTTTAGAGATTGTAAACATTGCAGCAGTGATCTGATAATGAAAATATTTAATAATAAATGCCAGTGTTATTTTTTTTTACACTGGTGTGCACTTAAAAGTTCAGCTCCTAATACTTTTACACAAGTGCCAACAAATATTTGATTTGCATTCATTTAGTAGTTTATATTTACATTTATTCATTTAGAAGACATATAAAGTAATTTAGAAATGATGGAAAATATTAATGATTAAAAGCAACAGTCTTAGTGGTCCAACAAAACCAGAATAGTACACAAATCAGCAATATGTCATGTAAGTAATCCATAAATTTACTGCTTTTTAATGTTTATGAATACATTTGCATCACAAAAACACTGAGAAAGGCGTTTTTGTGATATATTTGTGTTGCATTTACTGCTGTTTAAAAAATAATGCTAAGAAAAATGAGCATTTTAAACCTGATAGAGTGTAGCAATGATTTGATAATAAAAAATTGATCAAATTAAACGATGATTCATAGCATAAGTACATTGATGATCAAATGTCGTATTACTAATGCAGGATTTCTCCAGTAATTAGGCCAGCATGACAAATAATGTCCAGTTTCACGATGTGAAAGCGTTCGCTCTCAATTCCGCTTCGCCCACAGATATACGCAGTCATATGTTTCTTGATGAATACATAAAAAGAAAAAATAGCTTTCACAGGGAACACGTATTAAACTAACACGTCACGTCAGGCCAAGTGAACTCTGAAACAAAGAAAAAATGCCTGTTTCTTTCGCTCGCAGTTTAAATAAAACTATCTGCCGTCCTAACAGCTTTCAGGCCTTCATTTTCTCATGCGCTCTTCACCCAAAAATACTGCACAGCCCAATTCCCATTTGGGAAAATTATAATGCCGTGAGTCTGCGGCTGCCAATCCATTCAAGTGTATTTATAAATGTATAAAAGACAGCTGATGTAAATCACAGCCTGTTCTCCGTTTAATCAAGTTCATGTTGCACATTTGTGACTTTTTACAAGATTTAAGCGATTAGGCAGAATAAAAATTCAAACATTAAACACACATCTGTGTGTGTGTGTGTGTGTGTGCATGAGGATTAATTCATATATCTAATGCTACAGGAATCATTTCAAAAGCCTTCACTGACATGAATTTAATTTTCACTCCTTTGCTTTAAAACCGTTGCACTTGTGCTTTCAGAGAACTTCACACTTGTCATGCTTTTTTTATCTATTCCGTTTAATGTTAACTGTTTTTTTTCCTTCACAAGATCTTAATCTTAACTCTTTGGTTGACATCTAGGGTTAAAACTGTTAGTCAGCATATACTAAATTCCTGCAGCTCTTTTCATGTAATGCTGGGATCAAGGTTAATTGTTGATATTAAAATTTGTTACATTTTTTAGTACTATAGTTATTTCCAAGTTAATAAATAATGTATACATTAATAAACTGATAAATACTGTGGTCTGAAGCTGTTGCATATTGCATACTGTTTCATATATATATATATATATATATATATATATATACAGAGAGAGAGAGAGAGAGAGAGAGAGAGAGAGAGAGAGAATAGTAGTATGTATACTTACTGTGCAGTCTTAAGCATATGTTAGGATTGCATGAACAAAGTGACCTTTAAAAACCATTAAGTGTTTTTCTCACCTTTGAATGAGTCTGTGCAAACATTAAAAATGGGGAAAAAAATCAATAATGACACATACTTTGTGAATGTCATTCATTAGCATAGAATTTCATCCATTTCCAAGCAATTTTTGCAATGCAATTTATTTTTAAAATTGACTTTAGACAGAATTAGATATTGAGTAGATGTAATAAAATAATATTATTTCCAAGTTAATAATTACAAATATAAATTAAATTAATCAAGTGTGATCAATTTCCGAGCTATTTTTGCAATGCCATTTTTATTTATTGAAAAATATCAATGCTTTTACATTAGACAGAATTAGATATTGGGCAAGGATGATAAGATATTATTTCCAATTAATAAATGATTTTAAAATTGAAAAGAAAATCACTCTGAGACATTTTTGTGATGCACTTTTTAAATGAATTTTAAAATTAATTATTAAACTTTCACATTAGACAGAATTAGATATTGAGCAGAGGTAATAAAATAATATTATTTACAATTAATAAATGAATTTATAAATGGATAGAAATTCACTTTGAGACATTTTTGTGATGCACTTTTTAAATTCATTTTAAACTTTCTAATTAGTCAGAATTAGATATTGAGCAAAGATAATAAAGTCTGCGAAGTCATTCGTTAGACAACGTGTGATCAGTTTCTGAGATGTTTTTGTAATGCATTTTTTATTTTTTATTTTTTATTTTGATGTCAGTGCTAATGCTGTGCTTTCTCAGGGGAGCTGGAGCGCTGCCTGGGCTCTGAGGGCGAGGATGAGGGCAGCGTTTGGGGGATGGAGGCTCTGGACAGCAGAGATGCTCAGGATAAAGTCAGTCTGACACCCAGCGAGGGCACAGAGCCCGGCAGTCCCGTCCCGTGTGCGGAGAGCTGGCCCGACACCACGCCGCTCAAAATCCCGGCCGCAGACCCTGAACACCGTAAGTCACTCCAGCAGGCACTTCACGCAAAACAACTCCAAAATAAAGACTCCAATAAAACCAAAAACAGGCTTTTACAGGAGAATCCTTTTTATACTCCAGAATAAGAGATCTGAAGAACCTATATTGAAACATCAAGAACAGTTTTAACAAAGAAGCTGTATGAAGTACACTATAAAGTGTACTTATTACATCCAGTCACTATTGTAGTATGCTGTTTACCATCTTATATTATGCGTAGTAGTATGCATACTTAGTGTGCAGTATTTAGTAAGAAGTATGCTAGGATTCCATTCTGAACAAAGGGATTTAAAGTGGCATTAAAACCTAGTTTTAAAAACATTTAGTGTTTTTCGCACCCTTGAACTCATCCGTAATAAGTACAAAAATTATAAATGCAAACTAAAAAGTATTTTTGACATCGATGACTGGATTCCAGACTCATGTTGAGTACATGAGACAACAATGTAGCACAATACTGTTGCATACTGCATACTGCTTCACATATTTTTTTAGCAGTATACCTATGTAGTGTGCAGTATTCAGTAAGTAGTATGCTAGGGTTGCATAAAGTAACATTAAAACCCAGTTTTAGTGTTTTTCTCACCCTTGAAAGGGTGTATAGTATTGTGTTCTGAACAAATTAACCTAAACTGACATTAAAACCCCACATTGTTTTCTCGCCCTAGAACTGGTCCATACTAAGGTCAAAAAAAATAAATTAACATTTAAAATAAAAACAAACATATTTTATTAATGATGACTGATGCTATTCTCATACTGAGGTCATATACTATTTCACACGTTATTTGTCAGAAAATAGCAGTATGCATACTTGGTGTGCAGTATTCAGTAAGTAATATAGTAGGATTTAATTCTGAACAGCATAAAAAGTGACCTAAAATCCATTCAAAACACAAAAATTTAAAATGCAAAATAAAAATAATTGTATATTAATAACGACCGGATGCTATTCTCATATTGAGGTCATGTAGTGTTTCATATGTTATTTTTAGAAAATAGCAGTATGCATACTTAGTATGCAATATTCAGTAAGTAGTATGCTAGGATCGCATTATTAAGTGACATTAAAACCCAGTTTTAGTGTTTTCCTCACCCTTGAAGAGATCTGTACTACATAGAATTCAGAATTTTGACTTAAACTCATCAGATGTGATCAGGAAGATGAGTGAGCGGCCTACATTCGCGTCAGCTTCACACAGTACAGACATGACACATTAAAGAGTAATTATCATCATGAATGTAATGAGTCTGATCTCACTGAGAATGCACTTTCAGTCAAAACTGCTGCTCTCATCAAGCCTCGTAATGTTTCCTCACATCAAACGAGGTGACGGTTCTCCTCTGAAATCAGAACTGAGAGTGTGAGCATTTCTCTTTTGTTCGCCGGAGATCAAACGCTCAGGGTTCGCCTACAACAGACTATTTACAGCGCGGACTCTTCCACGGCCACATGAGAGAAAGAGAGCGCTGGAAAGCCCATGCCAACATCTGCAAACACTTGAGAACTGGTCCTGCGTCGCAGCGCAGCGCTGGCATCCCTCCTCGCGCGCTTCTGCTTGTATTTTAGTCTTATTGGTTTCAAGGGAGGATTTCTGCAACATTCGAGCTATTTTCTCTTCAAGCTGAAGCATCCTTCGTATTTCATTTGTGAGAATCACAATAACTACATCTCGGATCTACATGAAAGACAACAGGCTGATGTAAGGAAACTAATAACTGTGATGTAAGCAATAAAAAAGATAAACAGCATTTAAATATATACAGCCGAACAAGTACGTGAAGACCTGATGTTTATTTTTGTTTACACTTCATCACCTCATTTTTACATTTTAATCTGGACTAAATCATGTCAGACCGGAAAAGATATTAGTTGAAAATGTTTTCATCATTTTTTTTCATTCTTTGTGTCTGTTGTTATTTTTAAGCATCTTTTGTGATTTTTTTTTTATTATTTTAAATATAAAAAATATTAAATTAAATATAAAAACTATATAAATTAACTTTTTGCACTTTAATGTTTGTTTACTTTATACATTTTTATTGTATTTTTTAATTGCATGTACATGATCTTTTTGTTTATATTAACATTATATAAATATAATGTTAATATAAACATGCAAACATATTACTTTTAACACTGACTTGATGTAAAGTTAAAATGAAATGAAACACGAATTGACATTGGACTAAATAAAAGCAAGCCTTTATGGCATTATATTCCCCTCAAAATATTAAAAATGTAATTAAAAACAGTAAATTTAGGTAATATTTACACATTTAAATATATTTAAAACTATTTAAAAAATATATTTAAAAAAATAAAATATACATGATATTATCTGAACAAAAGTTAGAAGTTATAAATATAAATAAAAATATAAATAAAAGTGTGCTTTTATATTTATGACACAAAAGCTGTCATCAGTAACACAGGTATATTTGTAGCAATAGCCAACAATACATTGTATGGATCAAAATTATACATTTCTCTTTTATGACAAAAATCATTAGGATATTAAGATCATGCTCCATGAAGATGTTTTGTACATTTCTTACCGTAAATATATCCAAACTTCATTTTTGATTAGTAATATGCATTGCTAAGAACTTCATTTGAACAACTTTAAAGGAGATTTTCTCAATATTTAGATTTTTTTGCTCCCTCAGATTCCAGATTTTCTAATAGTTGTATCTCAGCCAAATATTGTCCTATCATAACAAACCATACATCAATGGAAAGATTATTTATTCAGCTTCAGATGATCTCAATTTCAAAAAATGTACCCTTATTTTGTATATTGTGGTCCAGGATCACATTTATCATCTTTAGATAAAAGTAAAAATGTTTTTAAATTTTAATATGACTTACATTTATAAGTTATTAATATGTTTGTTTATCTTTCAGCCTGTTGTTGTAATGTAATCCAGTAGCGTGATGATAATGTTGATGCGCGTGTCTCTTTCAGGTCAGGCTGACGCTCGTGTGATGGACGGCGCGCCGCATTACGACTCTGTGTCGCATCTGCTCAGCCCGATTCACTCGCAGCAATGCAACGGGTCCGTCAGCTCGTACCATTTAGACGGCGTTCCTGGTGACATATCACCCGTCTGCTGGTCACCCGGAGAACACGAGTCGCCCGAGGGCAAAGGTCAACTAGTAGAGCTAGTCAATTCATTTTTTAAATTATTTTATAATGTGTCCTGGGGTGCAATTATAATCCGAGTATGATTTTTCATTAAAAACAGTCAAAATTTAGATATAAATGGTCATTTTAGAAAGAAATGAATGATTGGAGGGGGCGTGTCTTCTGTGAGACGTCAATGTAAACGCCCACTGCTATGATTGGCTGACATCTTTGCATATGAAATGAGCATTGCATGTGGATTTCTTTTTTTTTTTTTTTTACTTTTTCTGCGTTTTTACTATAACAACATCTCATATGTGTAAAATAAATATCACAAACATTTTGATTCTCCATTTCATGACAAAAATGATAATTCTGTCATCATTTATTCATCCCAGCTAACAGGCACCGTTCTCTTTATTAATTCAAATTTATATAAATGTTCTTAAAGTAATGTTTATGGAACATTCTTAAAACTTTATTAGTATTTGATGAACGTTCTTATAACATTGAGAGAACATGTTTTTGGATCAACATTCTGATAAACATCCTTCTGTTATTTGTACTTGAATGGAAATGTTTTTGTAACCTTTAAATAATGTTACAGTCACGACAAGAAAACTGGTCTTTTTAACGTTCTTAGAAAAAAAAAAAAAAAAACGTTCAAATAACGTTATATTTTGGGTAAAAATAAAGCTAGCAGAATGTTGTTAGAAAATATTTACGTAACCATTAAATAATGTTGCAATGAAAACTGGACATTTCACTTTAACAACGTTTTTATCTCCTAAATTTGTTCCCTGGGATGTCAAACCTGTTTGAATTCTCTCTTTCTACTGAAAAACTGAATTTTGACTGTTTATTTATTTAAAGATGAGTCCCAAAACAAAAAGTGACCGGAATCTCTCTGTGCAGACGGTGGAGCCTTAAACCCCGAGACGTCTGTCCAGACGTGTCCATACTGCCAGCGGACGTACCGGCGCGACGCGTCTCTGCAGGAACACATGAAGTTCTGTCAGGACAGGGATGGAGGAGACAGCGCTTGTCCTCTGTGTGGATTCAGTACGCCGTACCGCGCTCATATGGAGCGCCACCTGACCCTCCACAGCCAGGTGCTGACATCAGACGCGTGCATAACTAACCACACACATACAGAAACACAGCATGCTCATGATTGCACGTCTCTTCCAGAACTCCATGTCTGAGCCCGGTCTGGAGAACAGAAAGTTCAAGTGCAATCAGTGTGGAAAGGCCTTTAAATACAAGCATCACCTCAAAGAGCACCTGCGCATTCACAGCGGTAAGAGACTCCAGCATCACTTCAAGCAAAGCGGATTCAAATGATTCTGCAAAAGGAATCTCACCAAGAAGTAAATAAAGGATTTCTCTGCCGTAATTATTTATCTGCTAAAAGTCTCTTTATTGTAATGTTTTACATTATTTTTAAAGTAATGAAAATTACCCTAATTGCCTAAAAATAAGGTAATAAAATAAATAAAATAAACGTATTGTTATTGTTAAAGTAATGAAAATTTGCCTAATTGCCTAAAAATAGTGTCCAAAACATATTGTTATTTTTAAAGTAGCGATATTACCCTTTCCGGACATTATTTTTTTAAATTGTTTTTATTTGTATTTATTTAGATTTTTTTTTTTTTTTCAGGGGGTTTTGCTTTTATAATAATAATAATACATAATTAAAGATATTAAGGCAATAAATCTTCTTAGGATAGTAAATAGTTCAAATAAAAATATATATATTTGAAATTGGAGTGAAATGTGTGGAAGTCCATTTCTGCCACATAAGAAAACCAAATTGTTAAGAAAACAGTCATGCTTTGGTAAATAATTGATATAAAAATCTGAATTATGACACTAAAAGTTTAAATTATGAGATGCTAAGCCACACGGGAAAAAATCATGCTTTGGTAAATTATGACATAAAATGTTGATTTTTTTAATATGTATTTATATGAATAAATAATCTTTCCATTGATGTATGGTTTGTTATGAGAGGACAATATTTGTCTGAGATACAACTATTTGAAAATCTGGAATCTGAGGGAGCAAAAAAATCTAAATATTGAGAAAATCTCCTTTAAAGTTGTTCAAATGAAGTTCTTAGCAATGCATATTACTAATCAAAAATGAAGTTTTGATATATTTACAGTAGGAAATTTACTAAATATCTTCATGGAACATGATCTTAATATCCTAATGATTTTTGTCATAAAAGAGAAATGTATAATTTTGATCCATACAATGTATTGTTGGCTATTGCTACAAATATACCTGTGTTACTGATGACTGCTTTTGTGCTCCAGGGTCAGATATAGTATGTAAACATAAACTTTTATTTTGAATGCGATTAATTGTGTTGCATCCCTAATTATGTTACATTTGTGTGTTTCTCCTGTGCAGGTGAGAAGCCGTACGAATGCTCGAACTGTAAGAAGCGCTTCAGTCACTCGGGCTCCTACAGCTCACACCTCAGCAGTAAGAAGTGTCTAAGCGGCGGTGGCGGCGCGACAGGGAACGGGGCTCATTATAACACCCATCCTGCGTACCTCTTCCCCTCGCCCACTTCACCCCCTGCTGTCGGCGGGAGAAAGGGCTCTCGGTTCCCCCTGGAGTCGTCCGTTCCCGTCCTGAGCCGCTCGTGGGACCCAGTGGAGGATCTGGCACTGAGGACCGGTGTGTTTAAGGGCACAACACTTCTGCCGCTGCTGCAGTCGCGCAGCAAATTTGAGCATCTGCTGCAGGAGATGCTGCGGAGGGAGGTGAGAGACGAGAAACAAGTGAAAACTGAAAACTTCTCTCGGCCGTACGACACCCAAACATCACCCACAACCAATCACGCGCCTTACAGAGAGCTGTCGTCACCGCACCGGGCGTCTTGGCATTCTGTGCCGCAGCAGATCCTCGTGCCTTTACCGACACCAGCGCAACTGGATAACCGCTGGCCGAGTGAAGAAAGCGCCAATCTGAAAAAAAACCCCATGTCGCCCGCGTTACCCGAACACCAGCATCCCATTGGCTCGCGCTTCGGCTCTCCTCCCGGCTTGGACCTGTCAATCAACACGTCGCCACGGCAACCAAACCACATCCAAAGCGAACCTTTAGACTTGTCTATTCCCAAAGCGCATTCGGTCACGCCGCGGAGTCTGGCGTGTAACGGCAACTTAACGCATCACAAGGGCATGTTTAAGAGGCAGCAGGTGGGCGGGGCCTATGCGGCATCGCCGCTGTTCGGAAGCACAGTGTTTGGCAGCTTCCCGCTCTTCAATCACATGATCCCCGCTGGTCTGGGACACAACGGTCTGGCATCACTTCCTCTCACGCCACCCACGCCCAGTCCGGGCTTCCTGTCTCCTGTGGCGTATATGGTGGAGGCGGAGTCGATGCTGAAGAGAATGCCACACGAAAGACATTCGATCATGGTAAGCGCAAACACACCAGAACACACTCGAAATAAAGGCTAAAAACATGTTATTCATTATAACATAAATGTTTTGTAAATAGATGGTATTAATTATTACAAAGTGTATTCTAAATATTTGTAATGTTATATAAAAATAAAATATGGTGTTTATTATAACTAAAAATTCTGAATATGTATTATAAAATATGAAAACTAAAAAGATGACATTCATTATAACAAAAATTTATTATGTATAAAATTTTCATTTGAACAAAAATGTGTTCTGAATATGTATAATAAAATATTATAAATTATATTCATTATAACAAATATATATTCAAAATGTGTAATAAAATAAAAAATATGATATTCGTTATAACAAAAGTTTTTTCTAAATGCTATAATAAAATATAAAAATAAAAATATGATATTTTTTATTTATAAAAATGTATTCTAAATATACAGTACCTTGCGAATGTATTCATACAACTTCATTTTTTCACATTTTATGATGTTGCTGCCTTATGTTAAACTGCTTTAATGTTTTCCCCCACGTCAATCTACACCCCATATAGACCATATTGACAAAGCAAAAACAGAATTGTCACAACTTCGTAAATGCATTAAAAAAAATAAGTACATTGCATAAGTATTCATACCCTTAACTAAATATTTAGCTGAAGCACCTTTACAGCCTCGAGTCTTTTTTGTTTGATGCAACAATCTTTGCACATCAGCATTTAGTAATTATCTGCCATTCTTCTCCTCATCTCTTCACCTCTCAAGCTCTGTCGGGTTGGATGGGGGCAGACACACATTTTCACACATTTCTGCTACAGCACACTTTACTTTTGGGATGCTGCTCTGCAGGTGATGCTACTCTGAGGTTCATCAGACCAGAGAATCTTGTTTCTCAGAGTCTGAGAGTCCTTTAGGTGCTTTTTTGTAAATTCCAAGTGTATTCCCAGTTCTTTTGTCTTGACTGAGGAGAGGATTGAGTTTGGCCACACTGCCATAAAGCCCAGATCGGTGAAGTGTTGTAGTGATGTTTGTCCTTCTGTAGATTTCTCCTATCTCCACATATGATCATGGAGCTTAACTATAGTGACCATCAGGTTCTTGGTCTCCACTCTAACTAACCAAAGCCCTTCTCCATAAATTGCTCAGTTTGGCCAGGAGGCCAGCTCTAGAAAGAGTCCTGGTTGTTTCAAACTTCTTCCATTAAGGGTAACAGAGACATGCTTCTGTGACCCTTCAATGAAGCAGAATGTTTTTCTGAACTCTTCCCCAGATGTGTGGCTTGACGCAAACCTGTTTCTGAGCTCTACAGACTGTTCTTTTGACCTCAGGGCTTGGTTTTTGCTCTGATATGCATTATCAGCTGTTGGACCTTTTATTAAGATGGTGTGCCTTTCCAAATCATACCCATTCAATTTAATTTGCCACAGGTTACTTTCACTCAAACTCTAGTAAGATCTAAGCAATATGAATGCTCCTGTGCTAAATTCCAACTGTCCCAGATAAGGGTATGAATACTTATGGAGAGGACTTGAAAGTCATTTAAAGCAGTTTAACATAAGGCAGCAACATAAAACGTGAAAATAATGAAGGGGTATGAATACATTCGCAAGGCACTGTATGCAATAAACTATAAAAATACAAATAAGATATTCACTATAACAGAACTGTGTTCTAAATACGATTAATAAAAATGTAAAATTAGATAACAAAAATGTATTCTAAATGTGTAATAAAATAAAAAAAATGATATTCATTAGAACAAATATTTTTCTAAATATTAAGAAAAATAAACAAAAATGATATTCATTATAGCAAAAATGTATTCTAAATATTGTAATAAAATATAAAAATAAAGAATGTGATATTTATTATAACTAAAATGTATTCTAAATATGTGAAAGAAAATATACAAATATTGTATAAATATTCTGAAAATGTATAATAAAATATGAAAAATATAAATGGGATATTCATCATCACAAAAAAAAATTATTCTAAATATATACAATAAAACATAAAAATACAAATACAATATTCATTATAACAAAATGTATTCTAAATATGTATAATAAAATGTATTTATGTTTTAAATGTGAAGAACAACAAAAAGAAGACCAGTGTAACACCTTGACAAGCAGCTTCCTATCCTGTGTAGATATATTTCCTGTTGAAACAGGAAGTTGGGGTGGAACAATCTTTTTTTTTTTTTTTTTTTTAAATACCTAGTAGCTACTGATTTACATTTTTGTTTATTTTATTGCAAGAAAACTGTTAAATATTTATCAACATTGACAGTTTTATTGATTTATAACACAAAGTCAAAGCAGCTTTACAGAAAACCATGATGTTTATAATATCTTCATATCTTCATGCCTTATAGTCGCATTCATTCATAATATAGTTTAGTTTATCTACTAAAAGTTACATTTAACTTAGTTTTGACTAAAAAACAAGTTATTTTAACTAAAAGCCATAAAAAGTTTGTATTTGATGATTTGAGCACCAGTTGTTTAAAACCTTTCAGTAAATTAGCACAGGCCAATAATTACAAAATAGAATCATTTTATTAATGTAATATCCAGCTTTAATCTTCAAACTTCTTTGGAAATGCTAGTAGTCAGTAAGTAGTCAAATGAAATGATATTAGAATGAGAAAGACCGATTTTACACTCTTAGTCATAAAAGCAGAATATGAAAGGTTAACTATATATATATATATACACATACACACACGCACATAATGCAAGAGTGCCTCATATTGCAGCAGCTGCGCTGACATCCATGTGAAGGTGAATGATTTCCTCTGCTTGAGCTGTAAACAAACATGCCACGCTCAGGGAAATTCCCTGCACTTCATGTCAAAGGGCAGCGAGAGCACATGCCTACACACTCACATCTGCACTCAGCATCTCACCGTTACACTGCAGACAGTCATGCATGCTGGATATTTCAAATATGCAAGAATATACATGTGTCCCTGGAGCACAGGAGCAGTCATGAGTAACACAGGTATATCTGTAGAAATAGACAACAATACATTGTATGGGTCAAAATTATACATTTTTCTTTTATGCCAAAAATCATTAGGATATTAAGATCATGTTCCATGAAGATATTTTGTAAATTTCCTACCATAAACTTCATTTTTGATTAGTAATATGCATTGCTAAGAACTTCATTTGAACAACTTTAAAGGAGATTTTCTCAATATTTAGATTTTTTTGCTCCCTCAGATTCCAGATTTTCTAATAGTTGTATCTCAGACAAATATTGTCCGATCCTAACAAACCATACATCAATGGAAAGATTATTTATTCAGCTTTCAGATGATGTATAAACCTCAATTTCAAGAAATTGACCCTTATGACTGGGTTTGTTCTCCAGGGTCACATTAAGAAAACAGTATAGTCTTGCATTTGCTTCACAAGGACCAAACATACATACATGTGATTGTCTCTTAAATACACTGTCAGATTTCTAGATAAAACCATAAAATAGCAAATGCTATTTTGCATAAATATGACCAGCTTATTAACTATGCAAAATAAAGTGCAAGAACTAAATACGTGCATTTAGTTATTAACTGAATTTATGGTGTTTGAACTACTTCAGGCAGGTTTTAAAATTGTATTTATTTAATATTTAATAAATTACATGGCAAATTATATATAAAAATACTTTATATAATAAAACGGTTTTAATGAACACTTTTACTGTAAATGACCTGCGATATTTAAGTGAACTGTGAAAGAAAAAATTAGTGTTGCTAAACGATTAATTGTGATTAGTCACATCCAAAATAAAAGTTTTTGTTCACATAATATATGTGTGTGTGTACTGTGTATACTTATGATGTATATATACTGTATATATATATACATATATAAATACACACACATATTTTGAAAATATTTACATCTATAATATGTCTATATTCATATATTTATATATAATATAAATTATATTTAATATATAAACATAGCATATTTTTCTGAAATATATGCATGCATGTGAGTGTGTTTATATTTACACAGTACACACACATATATTATGTAAACAAAAACTTTTATTTTGGATGCGATTAATCATTTGACAGCACTAGTGAAAATATTAAACTGTATCTTGAAATATACCCCATATTCACTCATATTAATTTGAATCTACAATCTTGATTTCTAAGTTAATATCTGTGTCTAACACATATCTAACTAATATGTGCTTCTTCTTGTCTCGGTGCAGGCTGAAGTTCTGAGTCGCGGCGGTCTGGAGTATCTGTCTCTGATGGATGATGGGATGGATGGAGAGATCGGTCATGGGAGGAAGAGGCTAAAGAAGACGGAGGAAGGACTGTATGCCTGCGACATCTGCAACAAAACCTTCCAGAAGAGCAGCTCTCTGCTGCGCCATAAATATGAGCACACAGGTACAGTAACACTAACTCAACATCAGTTCATTTCAGTAGAACACTTTACTTCAAATATATATATTAGTGCTGTCAAACGATTAAAAAAAAGTTTTTAAATATACTTTTATATTGCAATAATTTCACATTCAATCTTCAAATTAATGTACAAACAGTATATTTTTAATATTTGTTTAATGGCATCGTTATTTTTATGACTGAAGGCCAGTATCACTGACACCAATTAATACTGGTTTCCCTATAAAAATGTTTCCCCCTAATATATAACCATTGACTATATCTATTCAACTTTACATCAATTTTAACATTTATTAGACTTTAAAAATAACTTCTAATTTAAGTGAACTTAAAACAATCTTCACATAAACCCATTATAATAAATGTCATATTTATCTGCCTGTGGCCCTCAGCAGAAATATACAGAAATTGAATGACGTTATCAAACACTAAATTCTAAACTAAATACAGATGAATCCTCTTTTTTCTTTTGTTCTTGATGAACAGGCATCACAGCAGCTGGTTATTAGGTTGTTTTGGCTTCTATGTCTTTAAGAGCTGCCGCTACAGAACATAATGCGGATCTGACACGCATCGTATGTTCTCTCATCACCTTTTCTGACCCGTTTCAGTCTCTTCTAATGAGCTGACCAGTTGAATCGAGTGTGTTTGATGAAGGAGACAGTGCTAGGATGCTCAGGACAGTTTTGAAAACCATTTCATGTTCTTAATATAACTCATATATAACACATTACATGCATGCACCGTTTTATGGCAGCTTTAATCGCCTATTCTATTAATCCTTTAATTTAGTATATTTATTTTTATTTATATTATGTAATATTTTATTAATATTTATTTATAAATAGTACATATATTTTTGTGTATACATACATACATATAAAAAAATAAGTCACTTAATTAAAATTAGTTTTTTTAAATATAAAAATTATCACACACATATATATAAACTTTAAATTATATATTGTACAAACTATAATATTCGTAAGCATTATATACTGTATATACTTAAAATAAACGAAAATTTAATAATTAAAATATTGAATAGAATATATATTTTTATCATATTTATTATATTTAATATTTATTTATTAATACACACACACAAATAAAATGAGTAAATAATTTTTTTATAAAAATATAAACAATTATGTATACAAACACAGATATAATATTTTGTAAAATGTAGTATTGTTAAGTGTTATATATTTTACAATTAAATGTTTACATTTATGTATTTATAAACTTTACAATTAAATGTTTTAAACTTTACAATTAAAAGACTGAAATATTGAAGATAGATAGATGGATGGATGGATGGATGGATAGATGATGGATGGATGATGGATGGATGGATGGATGGATAGATGATGGATGGATGATGGATGGATGGATGGATGGATAGATGATGGATGGATGATGGATGGATGGATGGATGGATAGATGATGGATGGATGGATGGATGGATGGATGGATGGATGGATAGATGATGGATGGATGGATGGATGGATGGATGGATGGATGGATGGATGGATGGATGGATAGATGATGGATGGATGGATGGATAGATGATGGATGGATAGATGATGGATGGATGGATGGATGGATGGATGGATAGATGATGGATGGATGGATGGATGGATGGATGGATGGATGGATGGATGGATGGATAGATGATGGATGGATGGATGGATGGATGGATGGATGGATGGATGGATAGATGATGGATGGATGGATGGATGGATGGATGGATAGATGATGGATGGATGGATGGATGGATGGATGGATGGATGGATGGATGGATGGATGGATGGATGGATGGATGGATAGATGATGGATGGATGGATGGATGGATGGATGGATGGATGGATGGATGGATGGATAGATGATGGATGGATGGATAGATAGATGATATATATATATATATATCCTAAATGAAATTAATTTAATATATTCATATACATTAGATAAGCAGGCAGAAATATGACTAGTCTTTGTTCTTGCTCGCTGCAGGGAAGAGACCTCACGAGTGTCAGATCTGTAAGAAGGCGTTCAAACACAAGCATCATCTGATCGAGCACAGCCGCCTGCACTCCGGAGAGAAACCCTATCAGTGCGACAAATGCGGCAAACGCTTCTCGCACTCGGGCTCGTACTCACAGCACATGAACCACCGCTACGCCTTCTGCAGCCGCGACAGTGACCCGGACCTCGCCGAGCCGCCCGCCGCTTACCTGAGCGACTCCAGCAGAGACGAGGAGGACGAGGACGATGAGGAAGAGGACAGCGCTTATGATGGAGGCGCGAGGACGGAGCAAACAGAGGAGAAACCCGCAGACGGAAGCCAGAAACAGGAGAGTCCTGACAGAGAGTGAGACCAAAGATGTGAAACGCACATTTACCACTGACGCGTTCTCTTTAGTGTTCAGAGCTCCCAACTGTGAACAAACACATCCAAACACAAATATCTGACCCTGGGCCACGAAACCAGTCATAAGGGTCCATTTTTAAACATCATCTGAAAGCTGAATAAATCAGCTTTTCATTGATGTATGGTTTGTTATGATCGGACAATATTTGTCTGAGATACAACTATTTGAAAATCTGGAATCTGAGGGAGCAAAAAAATCTAAATATTGAGAAAATCACCTTTAAAGTTGTTCAAATGAAGTTCTTAGCAATGCATATTACTAATCAAAAATGAAGTTTTGATATATTTACGGTAGGACATTTACAAAATATCTTCATGGAACATGATCTTAATATCCTAATGATTATTGTCATAAAAGAGAAATGTATAATTTTGAGCCATACAATGTAAAGTAAAGTAAAGTAAAGTCGTGACGTATTGTCAAGTATGGTGACCCATACTCGAAATTGGTGCTCTGCGTTTAACCCATCCAAGTGCACACACACAGCAGTGAGTAGTGAACAAATCCACACACACACACACACACACACACCGTGAACACACACCCGGAGCAGTGGGCAGCCATGCTGCAGCGCCCGGGGAGCAATTGGGGGTTCGGTGCCTTGCTCAAGGGCACCTCAGTCGTGGTATTGAGGGTGGAGAGAGCGCTGGACATTCCCTCCCCCCACCTACAATTCCTGCCGGCCGGGGGCTCGAACTCGCAACCTTTCGATTACGAGTCCGACTCTCTAACCATTAGGCCACGACTTCCCCACAACTTGTTATATATTTTACAATTAAATGTTTACATTTATGTATTTATAAACTTTACAATTAAATGTTTTAAACTTTACAATTAAAAGACTGAAATATTGAAGATAGATAGATGGATGGATGGATGGATGGATAGATGATGGATGGATGATGGATGGATGGATGGATGGATAGATGATGGATGGATGATGGATGGATGGATGGATGGATAGATGATGGATGGATGATGGATGGATGGATGGATGGATAGATGATGGATGGATGGATGGATGGATGGATGGATGGATGGATAGATGATGGATGGATGGATGGATGGATGGATGGATGGATGGATGGATGGATGGATGGATAGATGATGGATGGATGGATGGATAGATGATGGATGGATAGATGATGGATGGATGGATGGATGGATGGATGGATAGATGATGGATGGATGGATGGATGGATGGATGGATGGATGGATGGATGGATGGATAGATGATGGATGGATGGATGGATGGATGGATGGATGGATGGATAGATGATGGATGGATGGATGGATGGATGGATGGATGGATAGATGATGGATGGATGGATGGATGGATGGATGGATGGATGGATGGATGGATGGATGGATGGATGGATGGATAGATGATGGATGGATGGATGGATGGATGGATGGATGGATGGATGGATGGATGGATAGATGATGGATGGATGGATAGATAGATGATATATATATATATATATCCTAAATGAAATTAATTTAATATATTCATATACATTAGATAAGCAGGCAGAAATATGACTAGTCTTTGTTCTTGCTCGCTGCAGGGAAGAGACCTCACGAGTGTCAGATCTGTAAGAAGGCGTTCAAACACAAGCATCATCTGATCGAGCACAGCCGCCTGCACTCCGGAGAGAAACCCTATCAGTGCGACAAATGCGGCAAACGCTTCTCGCACTCGGGCTCGTACTCACAGCACATGAACCACCGCTACGCCTTCTGCAGCCGCGACAGTGACCCGGACCTCGCCGAGCCGCCCGCCGCTTACCTGAGCGACTCCAGCAGAGACGAGGAGGACGAGGACGATGAGGAAGAGGACAGCGCTTATGATGGAGGCGCGAGGACGGAGCAAACAGAGGAGAAACCCGCAGACGGAAGCCAGAAACAGGAGAGTCCTGACAGAGAGTGAGACCAAAGATGTGAAACGCACATTTACCACTGACGCGTTCTCTTTAGTGTTCAGAGCTCCCAACTGTGAACAAACACATCCAAACACAAATATCTGACCCTGGGCCACGAAACCAGTCATAAGGGTCCATTTTTAAACATCATCTGAAAGCTGAATAAATCAGCTTTTCATTGATGTATGGTTTGTTATGATCGGACAATATTTGTCTGAGATACAACTATTTGAAAATCTGGAATCTGAGGGAGCAAAAAAATCTAAATATTGAGAAAATCACCTTTAAAGTTGTTCAAATGAAGTTCTTAGCAATGCATATTACTAATCAAAAATGAAGTTTTGATATATTTACGGTAGGACATTTACAAAATATCTTCATGGATTGAAGTGAAATCCATGTATTGTTGTCTATTGTTACAGATATAGCTGCTCATGACTGCTTTTGTGCTCCAGGGTCACATAAACATGAACACGCATTTGTCCAAAGACTTGATTCATCACCAGAATCCAGAGCAACAATCTACAGCGCCCAAAATCATTGTGACGGACAAACAAGTCGGGAACGTTACCAAATTATTACCTAAAACTAGATAAAAAAAAAAAAAACATACTAAATAAATAAATAAATGCCAATGAAGAGAAGAATAATCTCAGAAAACTTACCAAAGTCATATTTTGCATCAAAATAATAACAAAAATTAAATCATATAAAATTGTATTTTGCATAAAGAAAATTATGCCTGTTTTAGGACCATTAAGATTTTTTGCCCTGGCATTAAATAAGCAAAAATAAATAAATTAGCCAAATAAGAAGTACATTATTGTAATGCATATATATACATGATGAAGTTTGGACCACCTTTAAATTATGCTGATATAAAAAAATGCTTTACGTAAATATCATAATGCAGTAATCTGAAATGGTTCTGAAAGGAGGCTTTTTTTCTTTATACTAAATATAATTAAAAAAATACATTCTACCAAGAATGTCATATTTCACACCAAAATAATATAAAAATAAATATGGAATAATATTTTACATACAGAAAATTATACTTGTTTTTAGAACCATTAGTATTTTTCGCACTGACATTAAATCTCATTAACATAAAGCAGAAATAATCAATCTCATTACTGTGATGAGTGCTGTCAAACGATTAATCACATCCAAAATAAAAGTTTTTGTCTACATAATATATGTGTGTGTACTCTATATTTATTATGTATATATAAATACACACACATACATGTATATGTGAGAAAAATATGTAATATTTGTATATTAAAATTATATAAATGAAATATAAATTATATAAATATATACATATTTTCTAAATATATACTGTGTGTGTGTTTGTGTGTGTATTTATATACATTATATTAATTATTAATCATGATTAATCGTTGACAGCAATAATATAAATATATATGATATGATGAATGGTTCTGAACAAAAGCTTTAATTTTTTATACAAAATATAATTTACATTACCAAGTATATGTCATATTTCACACCAAAATAATACAAAATAATAATTAAAAAATAAATTATATTTTGCATAAAGAAAATATGCCTGTTTTTAGAACCATTAGGATTTTTCGCACTGGCATTAAATTGTCATTACCGTAAGATATTTATAAAAATAAATTATAGCTATGTATATTATTATTATTATTATTGTTTTCATTTTATTTGTTTATTTTTATTTTGGAGTGAAATATGACCTAGAAGTTTTCATGAATTTGATGCATTTTAAGAGCTCAGGAGCAGTTATTGACACGAGACAACCGTATATAGTTGAAATATTAAATATTTCAACATAATAGCTATTTACAGTATTCGCTGTGTAGCTGCAGTAATCGAGGGTTAGTTAATGATCATAATGACTGTCATAATTATCTGCACTATAGCTCAGATCAAGATTAAACACAGATGTGATATTAATAAACTGGAAAACGGCAAAATTGGATGATAATGACAGACATTCAACCTCAAACTGAAGTTTGCCCTGTTTGTGCGCTCAGAGCCGACGAGCTCAAATATTTGCACAAACTCTGATGCACCAAATCATCTGTTCATGATGCAATGCAATCCATTCATAAAGTGTCCTTTGCAGAAAGAAAGCATGTGTTGCACTGAATGAGCCGGGAAGCTTTATAATACTGCCAATTATGCAAATGTCTGCTCTTTAAACATGCAAGAGTTTAATTAACAGAATGCAAACGGTGCTTTAAATCTGCCTTCATTCATTTAGTGCTTGACTTTTCTGCTATTAACTCTCTGTAAACGTGAACGTCGCACCAAATGCTTCTTGGACACCAGAACGGTGCTCTATTTTCACCAGTGTTATTTTTATACAAAATTTTTAAGCTTTGTTAAAATGTTAATACATAATCTTTGTAATAAAGTTGTACATATTTTGGAAAATACAGACGCTGGAGTTTTTATTGTGCTTTTAAAAAAAGCATTATTTTAGATGGTAGCATTTTGAATCTCTCACTCTAAACCAAAGTCGAATCTCTGGAAACACAATATTTCATGCTTCAGATCATAAATCTAACAGCAGGAGCACCGTCAGTTTCTTTGAACTCTGCTGCTTTTCTTTCTAATGATATGAAATGAGTGGTGTTGAGGTAAGTGGCATTACCGTGGTGCGGCGGGGAAGCCCGTTTACACGACTGACTCAAATCTGCTCTGATTTCAGGCCTCCGCCTAAACCATGCGCTTCAAGACAGAGAGGCTGCCAACGGATGTTGTTTTACATTTTTAATAATATATAATGATCTCTGGGTTCAGAGATGTTGCTCATCTGCATCTCTGAGAACAAGACATGATGTTCCTACAGCAAAAAACAACACAAACGACACAAAAGAAATGAAAGTCACCCAGTAAACGGTTCAATAACTATAAATCATACATGGAACAAGGGACGAGTGGTTTATAATTTAGCTGCTTGTTAATAATGTGTGTGAACTGTCTTATGAACCGATCCTGATGCCCGTCAATTTAAACTAAATCAACAACGGCAGGTCTTGCCAAGCATAAAGTGTTTAATCGGCAGTAAATGAATATTATAATGTTATTTTAATGATCATAAAAATTTATTTTCTTTATGCAAAATATAATTTCTATTTTTTAGAACCTTAGTGAATTATTATTGTTTAAATAGAATTAAAAAACATATGGATGCTTTGAGAAATGATGGCAAAAATGTGTTTAATTGTCATTAAAATAATACAATGCAAAATATATATTTTCTATTTTTTAGAACCTTAAATAATTATTACTGTCAATAAATAAAACATTTACAATATCATAATAGTATCTTAATGATCTTAAAAATGTATATTGTTTCATGCAAAATTATCAGAAATATTTTTTAGACCTGAAAAGAATTATTACTGACAAAAAATATCAATAAATAAAACCACATGTCTGGATGCTTTTAGAATTAGTTGCAGAAATATGTTTAACTGTAATTAAAATAATATAATGTTATCTTAATGATCTTAAAAAATATATTTTCTTTATGCAAAATATAATTATTATTTTTTTTATTGTTCCTGTTGAAGAAAGAGGAATTAAAAATATGGAATGTTTGGATGCTTTATATAATTGTTATA